>NC_089744.1:45316598-45491598 GCF_040412425.1 Macrobrachium rosenbergii
CCCAGAAGATGAGAAGAGAGTTCTTTGCCCATCGAGAGCACTGAGGTACTACCTGCTCACGAGATCAGAGCGATCGCCACTTCATTAACCTTCAAGCACAACTTATCCCTATCTTCTATTCTACAAGCAACTTATTGGAAGTGTAAGTCAGTCTTCGCAACTCATTATCTTCGTGATGTGGAAACCATATTTGATAATTGCAGCACCTTGGGTCCATTGTTGGTGGCTGGCATGGTGTTGGGGGATGAAGTATAGGAAGCTTTTTTTTCCTTCCATTTCGCTTCGCCTTGAACTAAGGTGTCCAATCTTAGGGGAGCCTGGGGGTACTGTGTACCTGGAGTGCCCACCAGACTTAGCTTTAATGGATGGGTGGTGGTTTTTTGTTATATGGTGTAGGTGACATTTTTGTGTGTTTAAGTCTGGTCGATTGTTTTATGGTACTGCGCCCAGGGCTGTTTATTTGTATGTTTTGTTATGTCACCGGGTTTATCCCTTGCTGCAAAGCTCCCACTCCCACTGATGTAGAGGTGTGTCAGGGCTACTCTGCCACACCCTACACGGTTAAGATGAGAGCCAACCAGAGGCAGTATCTACTTGCAGCAGCTCTCTTACCAGGTAAGGAACAACAAGCATTGTACCAATGCTAGTAATTTCTGTTCTCTAACTCATTATCATCCGTAATGTTTTTGGGTAGAAAAAATCCACATATCCCACCTCTTGTGTCAATCTGGAATTCAGCAGTGTAATTACTTGAGTTACATATATGTAAAAATGACATGTTTATAATAAAAAACTTTTATATGTACATACCAAGTAATTACGAATCAGAGCCCTCCCTCCTCCCCTCATATGGACAGAGGGGCAAAAACAATTGAGCTTTTTGGTATTCATGAATTATTACGGAGAAAGAGAGAATACAATATTAATATTAATACGGTATTTGAAAATTAATAATAATTTTTCAGAGAGAACTGAGTTGTTCACATCGGTAAACTCTTTTGTGTTTCGCGGGATTTTAATTAAAAATTTTATTGATACTTTTGTATGGTTACATTAATATTAATATTTTAAAATCAGTAAATCATGTTTTTATCATAAGAAATGCTTTTAGTCATGAAAATAAAGTAAAAATCAATAATTAGTGAATATTGCTCTCTGAGAGAGAGAGAGAGAGGTTGAATTAAGTTGTTCACATCGGTAAGCTGTTTTGTGATTTTGGGGATTTTAATTGAAAATTTTATTGATAGTTTGTTGTGGTTACCTTAATATTAATGTTTGAAAATTAGTAAATCAGTTTTTTATCTAAAAAATATATTTAGTCATAAAGATAAAATAAAAATCAGTACTGTATCTGGTAAATATTTCTCTATGAATGTAAATTTTATTTCTTCCGTTTGGATCGGCATCATCTGAAATATCGTCAAAAATCATAAGAAAACTTTACTTTTAAACCTTTGGGTGTCTTGACAACAATGTATCCTGCATTTTTATTGATTTTTTCATCAAATAACTTCCATATTTTGACCATTGTGCAGTTTTGGATCCATATTCTTCAGTTCGGATTGGCATCATCCGAAATAACGTTGAAAATTATAATTATACCTTATTTTATTCCTTTGGGTGTCTTGAAAATAACATATCCTGCATTTTTATTGAGTTTTTCATAAAAAAAACCTACAAATTTTGACCATTCTGTTTTTTGGATGCATGTTTCTTCCGTTTGGATCGACGTCATCCGAAATACCGACAAAAATTGTGAGAAAACCTTACTTTTAATCCTTTGGGTGTCTTGAAAACAATGTATCCTGCATTTTTATTGAGTTTTCCATAAAAAAACCTCCAAATTTTTACCATATTGGAGCCATGTTTATTTCATCGGATTAGCTTTGTTGGAGTCGTTAATTTGGAACATGCGTTGTAACTGGGGAAATAATATTTTATTAAAATGTTTGAAGAGGTCGTAAACTCTGAATGTCGGAAGCCGGGGACTGCCTGTACATATATCTATACAGTATAATAATTTAAAGTGGTTCTTGTACGTCTCCGGGGTGACAGTAGGGAATGTGGGAATTCCAAAGTTTTCTGGGAACTCCAGAGGCTTCTGGGGCTTCTGAAGGTTTCAAGCAATCTTGAGGCTCTGGAACCTTTGGATTTTTTTTATGGAGAAAAAATGGATTTGGTCCTTCCTGGAGATGGAAAGCTTCAAAGATTTCTACAGGGGAAACAGATCCAACAGGAGCTGAAGACAGCTTCTCATGATCCTGGAGTCTAAGAATGTAAGGTGTTATACGAAGGTATGTGAAGTGACAAAGTCATGTCTGAAGAAAAAGGAGGTGATGTGTTTGAAGGCACTGGTGCCTTCAAGGTCCTGCATTTTAAGCTCCTGCGTTGTTGTGAACCAGTGCCTCTTGCCTGCTCTGAAAGGCAGCTGATGGCATAGCTCAAAAGAAATGAAAATATCAGCAGCAAAACCACTTTGCCCCATGATCTTGGCAAGTCGCCTTCGACGGCAACATTGTTACACTTTTGGGGGCTGACTTGAGGCTGCTGAAGAATTCCAGGCAAAGTCCAGAATATTCTCATAAGGTGGATCATCTTCTCAGTTGCCGATTGATCATCCAAATGACGCACTTTCGTCAAGGAACTTGCAAGCAATTAAGATCTGAGTGTTTGCATCTTATACCTTGTGCAGATACTTTATAGTGGGCAGGACTAGTTATCTACACAAACAATAGAAACTAAGTATATATAAAACTATTTTATTATAAAAATGCCATTTTCCTGCATCAAAAAAAAATATGCTGTATTTTGTTTTTATGTCTTATTGATCAGCGGCTCAACTTTCTTTAATGGTAACATTTATATAAATCTCCTAAGGGAAATTTTAAAAATTTAAGTTGCTCTGTACTGTCAAAAGAAAATTTTCCAGTTTTTGCTCATTATTGATGTAGAGTTGTAAATTCCTTTACTTTTGTATTATTATTATCTTAAGGAATTTTTAGTGTTTTTAGCGTCTTTGAAGCCATTATGTAAATTTCAGTAAAAGTTTGAAAGAAAATAATTTTGAAGGTCATAGTCAGAACATTGCAGTTTTTTTCATCAGTTGCTGCTCATCAGTAAGACAATTTTTACTGACACATGTTTACGTAAAATCTGATGATCAACCTTTTTCAACTTCCAGGGATACTGATAATGTGGGGCATTCAAATCACAGTACACGACAACAAGCTGAGCTGTTTATTAGTCGGCAAGCAACACTGTTGCAGATTAATGAGACAGCTGCTCTTCCCCCACAAAAACTTCAGGAAAAAATTCGACAGTTGGTTCAACATAATCCTGACCTTGCAGAAGCCGTAAGTTTCAAGTATATTTTCTTCTGTTAACCTTTTAATTTGTCAGATTTGGTGTTACCAGTACTGATGAACCTGCTGATAGTTTTTATTGTCTGGATAATTAGTAAAACATGATATTTACTTGAAAATTTTTAGTCTTAGCAGGAGTTATATTTATGGTAAATTAGTGCATGGTGCAAATTATGGGGAATAAAGTTGAACTCTACCAAAATTAAGTGTTTGACTGTTAGCTGGTGTTGGCCATTGCATAACCCAACCCAGACCTTTTTGTTGGCAGTGTTTAACTACATGAAATTCATTTAAAAAAAAATTCTAGATGTCATTCCTAGTTGCAAATTCACTATGCAAAACATATCTGATCTATTATTTCTTTTATTGTATAAACAGATGGAGAAAGGGTTTCAAGCTTTCTTGGGGACCTTTGGTCTCAAAATGTTTTTATTTTTTCATTTTGCCATATTTTGAGTTTGCTCTGCAGTTTAGTCTCTTAACAGCCGATTCACACCTTAAATTATTGGACAAAACTAGAGTTCTATTAAATTACATAATTTGGAATGAATCTTACCTACTGATAAAGTTAGCATTATCTTCGCACCGTTTGGTGCGATCAGCATTTTAAAAAATCAAAATATGCTTGGCTAACGTGCTAGGACTGTCTTTGTATTCACCTGTTTCCCACGAGGCGGTGCTGGAATGTTTATGTTCTGTCACATTTCTTCATGCCGGCGTGTTAACCACATGGTCTCGATTGGCTTTTGTACACTTTGATCATTTCTGGCTAATTTCTCCAAGAGGGTATTGTGCTTGTTTTCTGTTTTTACTTTATGTTATCTGCAACCAGCAGAGATGAAAGCATTAGGCTGTATAGGAAAGAGTTTGTGAAAACTGATTGTTTAGGTTTTGCCATTAACCATGTACTGTATGTTAGCAGCTATGTTAGACTAGCTGTGCAGGCTCGATTGTAGTTTTCTTGATATGTAGATTATGAGTGTTCTGATGAAACGATGTAAATTTTGTGAAGTATCAGAAGATGTTCGAGGCCAATAGTTTACATAGACAATTAGGGCACACAGCAGCTTAATCAGTTTTTCCTCTTGTCTTCCTGTGTTACTTCTCCTCCTCCATTAGTGTACCTGATAGCTAGGTTAACTCTCTCTCTCTCTCTCTCTCTCTCTCTCTCTCTCTCTCTCTCTCTCTCTCTCTCTCTCTCTCTAAGTGGTTCAGGAGAAAAATAATAATAATTGACATACATTCTTTTATTAGTTAGGTTTTTGATCGAAATATCAGGGCCAAAATCGCTCTCCCCCCCAGTTTTCGACCTTTTTCGATATCCTCCGCGAGAGAGGAATTGTTGAAGCCTTGGCTTCTGTCTGTAGCCCGCCCTCTGGACTGCCCTGTGTCAGTTGGTTGTCTCCTCTGACAGGGAACCAAGGCATGTCTCGGGACCAAGGTTCTGTGCTCTTCGACAACTCTCTCTCACCGTTTTTTCTGGTTCGGTTTTGGCACCAAGCTGCTGCATAATTCCAGCTGGATGGGTTCCATGTTTTGACTCTTGCATTAGTTGGCTCCAGTGTTGCCAACTGTGACAAACTGAAATCTGCTTTACATAGCAGTTTTTCCCCTAAGTTAGCAACACTGGCTGACTCCTGTAATATCCCTTTGGAGTCTTCCCTCTAGGATCTTGCCCCTACAGCCTTTTTTGCTGGCAGTTCCATGTTGAATTTCCCAATTTACACTCGAGTTCTGCTTCAGTAGAGTTCACATTCTCAGTGGAGAAATTTTAAACATGTAACCTTAACTGAAGTTTTGAACTCCCAGTTCAAGTAGGTTGTGTAGATCCTCAGTAGGCCATATGCAGTTTTTTTTTTCAAGTGTCTGTCAAAGAGTCAAGTAGAACATTTGGTAGTGATGGGAGGGTACTTTGTACTTTTTGTTATATTTTACCCCTATCACCTTCCTAATATCCTTCTCTCCATGCTCTTCACACAAAAATTCAGTTTGGAAGGGTAGTTTGGACAGTTGTTATGCAACAAGGCCATCGAGCCATGAGTATGTCTTTTCTGAACAAGTTTATTCATACTATACTCACTTTTCAGGGAGTCATTCAGTTTGGTCGTGGCAGCTTTTCAGAAGGACAGAGGATAAGTTTTGTAGACATGTAGGACAAGTACTTCCATTTCCCAGTACTCCTTCAGTCGAAGTAAAGTATTCTCCTTAGGCATGGGCAGTTGATGTCTTCCTTCTAGAATGGCTAAATCTAGACCTTTAGGCTTTTCCTCTGTTGGCTGTTTTTGAGTTGTGAACTTAGCAGATCACAAGGATGATTTTGTTAGTGCATCCTTGGCCCCAAAGGGAATGGTTCTCCTAAATTTCTTTCCTGGTGGTAGATGTTCCTCATCTTCTTCCATTCAGGAAGGATCTTTTCAGACAGTCTTATTCAAGAAGATTCCTTCAAACCTCCATGTACTTCATTTCATCATTTCACTGTGCGGAGATTGTCAGTTACATATTACTAACTAAGGGCATTTCTAGAATGGCCAAGGAAGCAATCCTTAAATCTAGAAGGCCCTTCACTGTTAAACTTGTGTTTCAATAACAGCAGAGTTTTTTTTATCTTGGTGCTTGTCCAGAGTGATATCCAGCACCCATTCCACTATGTATCTAGATTTAAGCACTACCAGTATCTCAGCAACGCATAGCAGTTTTCTGTCACAGCGATCAAGGATCCCACTTTACATTGCTTTCAGTTTTACGTCATCCTGACTGGAAAATTGCACATGATTTAAAGTTTGAAAAGGTTTTCAATCTTTTGTTCTGGGAATTTCTTCTTCCAATCAGGATTTATGATGAAATTTAGACGTAAAGGAGCGTGCAGACCGCCGAATTTTGAGGAATTATCAAATTTTAGTTGTTAACCGTTTTCTAGCTGTATTCTGCAAGAGAGAGGCTTTTCTCACAGGTCAGTGAGAGAGATGTCTGGGCACCTCCATCATTCCTCCATGAATTTGTACCAAGCAAAGTGGGCCATCTGTAATTGGTGTCATAGGAGGAGTTAACAGGTTGGAGTATCTGTTAAGCAATCATGATCAAGATCAGACTTCCTTATCTACCTTTGCTGAGACAAGCACCTCTCAGTTTCTAGAGTGAAAAGCTATGCTCAGCCTTATCTCAGGTGTTCAAAATTAAGGAATTGGATCTCCACCTTGGTGGGATTGTTAATGCCTATGAGAAACTTCCAGCAGTCTTGTCCTCCTTGGGAGCTCCATCTCACAGAGTGGGACATATCATCATTGCTATGAAGCCTTATGAGGCCTCCCTTCAAGCCTCTGTCAAGTTTTTTGGACGGTTTCTTTTTATTTATGGCTTTAGTCTCAGTGTAGAGGCTAGGGGAGATAGATAGCCTTTCCAATCTCGTCCACCACTCAGATGCCAGGGCTGCCTGGATTTTATATGCTAACCCTGAAGAACATTTCAAGCCAGCTGCAATGTGAATAATCTTCTGGTAAATTGCTTCAAAGTAAAGGGGACGTTATATGGGAAAATCTCCATAAATTTGGATAACTGTAGACCTATTGATTGGTGTGGAAAAATGTCAGAGAATATAAAAATAAAATCAAACATAGTATGAATACTGTACTGGAAAGAATGAGAAATGCAGCATACACCTACTATAAAATAAGTAAATATATCCATAAAAAATAGGCAATAGAAAACAGATATTTTTCATTTTAGCAAGAACAGCAGTCATATTCAGGCAAAGTCAGACACTGTTGTGTATGCTAAGCAATATGAACTATGAACTGTGAATTACTGAAGGATGTAAAGCACCACCTGAACCTTAGCTGTGGTAGAGGAGTAATATTTGATCATGGCCTGTATGAATTCTCAGCGGTAAAGATACTAGACGTGTCCAGGTAATGTTTGGAAGGTACAAAAAGTTTTCTAGAACTAAGATGGTAAGTTTGATGTTCTTATCCATATTTGTATTGAAATTGAAAGAGTAAAAATCAATGAAAATGAGCCTAAGCCCACTCAGTACTACGATTGTTCTAGGTTTGGCAATCCATCTCACTTTTAAATGAGTGAAAAAGTGTGTTGAAATGTACTTCACAAGAAAATGGTCGGTGTACACAAGCCACAAAATGTGTATATTGTAAAGAACAGCATAAAGCAAAAGAGAATATTGTTGAAGAATGCAAAAAAAGAAGCTGCCATACAGAAAGCAAAAGCAGAATATCTCTCTCTCTCTCTCTCTCTCTCTCTCTCTCTCTCTCTCTCTCTCTCTCTCTCTCTCTCTCTCTCTCTCTCTCTCTCTCTCTCTCTCTGTGCATTATGCTTTATAAAAAAAAAAAAAATAGTTTTCGACAGCCAGAGAAAGGTGAGCATGATGCTTGGTATGTATAGTATTGAGGCTATATGCAAAGTTGCAATTTTAATTTCCATGACCTTGTAAAAAGCCTCTATCTTTGACCTTAGCCTGGGTAACCTAAATATATGAAGATGTAAATTCCAGATGATTGTGGAACCTTTGGAAGAGGGTTGCTTCAGAAGTTGACTGGAGAAAATGAAGATGTCTGCAATCATGGTAGTAAAGGTATCAAGTGCAAGAGAGTTCAATTCTTTACACAAGAACCAAATTTTGTCCATTTTCCTTTGTGAAATAAGTGGTTGAGGCTCTTGAGGCTCTACTTGGTAGTTCTGATTACAGCTTGTACAACCATCAGAAAACCTCTTAGCTTTGAGCCCATTATGAGTGGCCTTCATATGTGAAGATGCAAAAACTCCAGATAATCAGGGAATCTGTGAGATGGGGTGGCTTCTGAGGCTTCCCAGTTGAAGCTCTTGGTCATCTAGAATTCGGCTTTTCAAATTAAGGTTGCAACTTTGCTTGATAATGATCCAGTGGCACCTCAGCTTAATGGACACAGCTCATCAAATTTTGTTACTTATCAGATGCATCCAAATCTAGCACAGATATAAAGATTTCCTACTATATTATGTAAAGTATGAGTGGTTATTTCTTCTTGTGTTAAAAGTCCTAACTTTAGTGTAAAATATAGTTGCATAATGTAATGTACATGCTCTACATTGTTAAATTTACTCTTAAAAAGTAATTTTTTTAAAATGAAAATGTCACTCTTTACTCCTCCACAATCATGTGCTCAGAAATTCAAAGATGTTTTGTTAAATAAATTGTAAATTACATGCATATATGCACTGCACCTGTATTTTAGGATAAGCAGTGACAACACTGCAAAACACTGTTAATCCAGTGTACAAAAACACTTCCTGTAGTGAATTTTTTTGAGTGATTGGGCCATGGCTCCTGTGTTTCATTATGCGAACACATGCTCAGAAATTCTTAGACCTATGGTTGAGTTATTGCACTCATATGTGTACTGCTACAGAACAGGGAACTATTGTTATAGCACTGTACAGTTAGCTAAATTTTAGCTCAAACCTCATAATTTAGATTGATAAGTTGAGACTTTGGGAATATGTCGAGGTTGTCGTCATCCAGAATCCCCAGAAAATCCCATGATGGGTTTTCAAGGTATGACCACAAAATGGCAGCTAGTATGGATTAAAGTTTCTCATTTATTGCTTCAAAAGGGTAAATGAAATATGTACAATTTTTTATTACATAAATTTCTACAGTAGCAAATGCATCAGTATGAAATTATGGTTTTTTTTTTTTATAAAAAAGTCTTATTGGCATTAGATAGGATTATTCCCATTCCTGCTTTGGGAAAACTCAACTGGAATATCAAAATTTTAGCCTAAATAAATAATCTGCAGAATTTTATTGTCATTCATATGTAACCAAAATAGCGTCTCGAGGACAAACTAATAGTGAGTTATCTCTGTTTGAATATATTTACTTTAATACTGTAGATGCCATAAGCATTTAGTGTAGGGTGGCCTGAAGATCATGTGGTAATTTGCAAAATGTACTCGCATCCAAATTTGTCAGCATAAAACTATTTTTTGGCTTTATGTAATGAAATTTATTCTAGTACTGTTTTATTTTTCATAATCCAGTTATACTCATGTACTTTTTTTTCTAATACATCGTTTATTTTATCTTGAGCTAAATAGAGAATAACATTATTATCTGTGTAGATACAGTTTATGGAAATAGTAATAAATATGAATTCAAATAGATTTTTATTAATCTTGTAAATAGCATAAATGAATATCAAGGTGGTGTAGTTCTACACAAAGTTTTCATTTATTTAATTTATGTACCCTCATTGGTCATGCTTCATTTCTGTGAATAAGAATGAGTAGTATTTCATGAATTTTCTGTCTGTCTTCTTAGATGCTAAAGCACTTGTATTATGTTCAAAAACTGCGGAGCTCCCATTGCCATTTTCCCCACCTACTCTGTTTTCCTATTCCTGCTTTCTCACATTTTGCTGTAATTTTAATGTCCCCAAATATATACCTACCATGTCAGACTTCATGTTAAGACTAACATTATAAACAATAACATTGTAGGTTAGCTGCATAAATTTTGACCTTGTGATAACCACATATGCAGATTAGAAAAGAAAATATTGTGGTAATTGTGAAAGTATTGATTGATGTATTTATCTGCTTTCAGCATTATCTCAGCTACTTGAATTGTATACGCACAAAAGAATTCTCTGGAGCTGTACATAGTCTGCTTCATGCTTATGACAGTCAGTTAATGAATCGAGATAGCAGCCGATTGGAAGATCAGGGACGAGGCTTTAGATATGCAGCATTAAATGTAGCTGCTCTCCATGCACAATTTGGACACAAGTAAGTTTGTATTTTCTGTAGGAGGAATGGAAGCATGAAAACAAGTGTATCTGTTACAGTCGCTAGAATGCCAAATAGCATAGGATTGTTTTAATGCATTGAAATGTCTAAGAAAAATAATGAACTAGGGCATAATTTTCATATATTTCTAAAAGTTTAACATGTGAATATAAAAAACTTAAAAATAACCAGGCTATTTGTGCAAAAGTTATTTTATGGGGATTGCAGGGAATTTTATATAATAGTTGACAACACAGGAGATGCTTGAAATGGAAGAGTTTGATGTCAGCCATAAATAAGAAGTGTACTGTATTGTGAAAAGATAACTAAGATGACAGTGTTTTTGTAGTAGGACTGATTAGGTGAGGTAGAACATTTCTGTTAGTTTGCCAGTGTACTGGACTGCATGGCCAGAATTGAAAAAGTAGTAAGAAAAAAAGAGAAAAGTGATAGCATGAATAAAAAATTGTAAAGTAAACATGTTTAAAATTTGATGCTGGCATATGGTATGCACTTGTGAACACAGTATGAACATAGATACATGCAAAGAAAACTGAAAACAAAATTTAGATTTATGGCTGGAGTTCACTGGAAAGTTCACATCACGGATGATGAAGTAGCAGAATGGTATGATGCCCAGAGGCAGGAAGGTAAAGATCTTTAAGATTGAAATGGTATGGGTATGTAATGAAAAGAGGAGAGGCGTAGTTGGTTAGAGTTGTATCATGTGGAAGTGGTTTGACACCAATCAGTAGAAAAGGCTAGTTTATGTAAAAAGCTATAAATGATGACGTAGACTTGGATGGGAATTCAGTAGATACTTGGATGGAGATTCAGGTAGAAATTGCAATAGATAGAAGAGAATGGAGAGATTATATATGATGTGAAACTTATGACAATGAGAATCTACTTGGGTGTAAAATCCCACTTCTTTGAAAGAGTATCAGAGCTTTTCTTCTGTCAAAGCCTAATTGGAGATTGCAGAGTCTGTGGGAAGCTATATACTGTATGGGGCTATTACTATGGTTAGATGAGAAGTGATGGTTCTGAAAGTCCTCTATAGTGGTTGTGTCAGGTTTTACTGGCTCTCCTCTTTCCCCCTCCACCTAACTGCCTTTCCAGTCTTGCACTACAAGAAACATCATTTTCTCTTGTTCCTATTGACGATTTTTCAACCATCTCTTGGTTCCTTAGGTGAGGTGTGCCAGGAGAATGTTCATCTTTCACTTAGTGGGGGTTATTTCATTATTTCTCAGCCATCTCACAGGATTTTTTTTGAGGCTTAGGGTTTTGTTGACCCAACTTATTCTTCTGCATGGCAGACAAATTTGACATAGAGGAGCTCTCTTCTATGTTTAGGCAGCTTGTTGATAGTTGTGTTTTCCTTACTATCATTTGGTTGAGGAGTTAGAATCAATAAAGAATAGGTCTTTTTCTTCCTCGGTTATGCTGGCCCCACAAAATTTGTAATTTAGGCCGTTTTCCCTTTTGGTTAGAGCAAGATTTTAGTTTTCCTTCATTCTGGCACAGGCATCATTGTAGAATCCCAGTTCAGTATTTGTACTACTTCGTATACACCGCTACAAAGGGCCACATAGTAGGTTTTTGGCACCTTACAGTTGCGTAACTGTCTTCTATTCCAGATGCAGAAGCTTTTTACTGCTTGGACTTTGGAAAATTTGTTCTTGATTATGAGTTATTTGGATCAGTGCAGAGGTGGAGAATTTTGTCCATTTTTTTCTGTGGGATTGAAGTTCAATTAGCCGAGCTTTCACTTAGCAGGTTTGCTTTCATGTGGTGCTAGCTTAAGGACTTTTCTGGTGCCAGAAGATTTTAAGATTTGAGAGGAGTACTTGGAGTGTTGATTGCCTCCTTATTCTGTTCTTTAAGGTAGTTATGTAGGATGTTTCTGCTTAACCCTAAAACGCCTACTGGACGTATCATACGTCGACTAAAATTGTCTGTTGGGTGCCAAGTGGACGTACCGTACGTCGACTACAAAAAATTTCAACCTTCGGTCAACTTTGACTCGACCGAAATGGTAGAAAAACGCAATTGTAAGCTAAAACTCTTACATTCTAGTAATATTCAATCATGTACCTTCATTTTACAATAAATTGGAAGTCTCTAGCACAATATTTCGATTTATGATGAATTTTTGAAAAAACTTTTTTCTGACGCCCGCACAGTAACTCGGCCGAAAATTTCAAATTCATCATTTTGTCGTAATTATTGCACTGTTCTGTATTAGCCGTTACATAAAGTTTTATATATGAAAATGTGCGCAATTTCATGTAAAATACAGCAAAATACAACCCATGGTTGTAGCTTTTATCAGTTTGGAAATATTTTCATATAAACCACGATAACTGCCAAAATTTCAACCTTCGGTCAACTTTGACTCGACCGAAATGGTCAAAAAACGCAATTGTAAGCTAAAACTCTTACATTCTAGTAATATTCAATCATTTACCTTCATTTTGCAACCAATTGGAAGTCTCTAGCACAATATTTCGATTTATGGTGAATTTTTAAAAAAAACTTTTTCCTTATGTCCGCGCCAGAAATTCTTTCGTCACGTTGTCGTAATGTTTGCTTCGTTTTATATTAGTTGTTACATAAAGTTTTATATATGGAAATGTGCAGAATTTCATGTAGAATACAACAGAAAATAACTCATGGTTGTAGCTTTTATCAGTTTTGAAATATTTTCATATAAATCACAATAACTGCCAAAATTTCAACCTTCGGTCAACTTTAACTCGACCGAAATGGTCAAAAACGCAATTATAAGCTAAAACTATTACATTCTAGTAATATTCAATCATGTACCTTCATTTTGCAACAAACTGGAAGTCTCTAGCACAATATTTCGATTTATGGTGAATTTCTGAAAAAAAAAATTTTTCCTTACGTCTACGCGTGGTAACTCAGCCGAACATCTCAGAAATTCTTTCATCACGTTGTCGTAATGTTTGCATCGTTTTACATTAGTCGTTACATAAACTTTTATATATGAAAATGTGTGCAATTTCATGTAGAATACAACAGAAAATAGCTCATGGTTGTAGCTTTTATCAGTTTTGAAATATTTTCACATAAATCACGATAACTGCCAAAATTTCAACCTTTTGTCAACTTTAACTCGACCAAAATGGTAAAAAAACGCAATTGTAAGCTAAAACTCTTACATTCTAGTAATATTCAATCGTTTACCTTCATTTTGCAATAAATTAGAAGTCTCTAGCACAATATTTTGATTTATGGTGAATTTTTGAAAAAACATTTTCCTTACGTCTGCGCGGTAACTCGGCCGAACATCTCAGAAATTCTTTCGTCACGTTGTCGTAATATTTTCACCATTTTATATTAGTCGTTACATAAAGTTTTATATATGAAAATGTGCGCAATTTCATGTACAATACAACAGAAAATAACTCATGGTTGTAGCTTTTATCAGTTTTGAAATATTTTCATATAAATCACAATAAATAGAAAAAATTTGACTTTCGGTCAACTTTAACTCGACCGAAATGGTCGAAAACTGCAATTGTAAGATAAAACACTTGCAGTCTAGTAATATTCAATCAATTAGCTTCATTTTTCAACAAATGGGAAGTCTCTAGCACAATATTTCGATTTATGGTGAATTTTTGAAAAAAATTTTTTATGTCCGCAGCGTTCATTTAATTCATGCATCATTTTGTGATAATATTTTCTCTGTGTTGCTTTGATCGTTTTACAATTTGTTATATACCAAAATCCTCGCAATTTAGTGTACAATACAAAGAAAAACAAAATAACCCATTAGCTTTAACTGTTTTGCTCACAGCGCGATTTGTATAAAATTATATATGAAAATTTTTTTTGCGCTGTCATATATTTCAATATTTATATATGATAATATTTTTTTTCATTTCTGATGGTTGCATACTAAACTTCAGGCAATGACAAAAAAAAGGAGCCAAAAATGAACTCTTTAATCTTAAAAACTAAGCGTGCTGTGATTTTTGAAAAAAACTTTTATTCCGCTTCGGCGCTAACTCACCGAACGCCGGCATACAGGAGACGTTTTTGTAAATAGAGGCTTGGCGTTTAAGGGTTAAGAGCACCTTGATTTTATGAAGCAGCTCTGAAAGCCAACCCTGAAGAGGCCTGAGCTTTTGCTTGTTCTTGGTCCTCCTCCTAGTAAATATCCGTTTTTTATCCATTTTCTCTCAGACTTCTTCCTCATGGAAACCCTTCATCAGGATTCAGTAATGGCAATTCTTAGTTTCCTAGGATCTCATTTGCAGGCAGAACCCGTGGTAGTAAGTATTTAGGGATGATTGTCATTTCTTCGTAACCGAAATCGTGTCGAAAATCGTCGAAAATCATCAAAAATCATAAGAAAACCCTTTTAATTCTGGGTGCATTGAAAACGATGTAAACATTATTATTGAGTTTTACATCAAAAAACCTTCAAATTTGATTATTCTGCCATTTTGGGGCCATATCGGATCGGCGTAGCGTCGGAACATCTCGAAAGAAATAATTTCTGATGAATATATTTGAAAAGCGCCAGTAACCTCGAACGTTTAAGCCGGAACCGTCGTAAACCGGGGACTGCCTGTACTGTATTGTTTGTTAGACATTGGGTCTGAAAGCTTAAATTGCCAGTTTGCTGGTGCAACAATTTTTAAGATGTTTTTCATGCAAAATTAAAGAAAAGTAGATGTCATGAGGGAAAAAAAAAAAATTTCTAATGGAGAAATTCTCCTATTTTTTGAGGAAACCACTGTGAATTATCCATAGTACTTACTGGATTGGCTTTGGCTCATTTCAGTGGGGTGGTAGTTGTTGATACGTATTTAGATTAAGGTAGCCTCATACAGTCACACCAGCATGGTCACTTGCTCCAGGAGTAGCCCACAGCAGTTATGCATTACAGTATCATTGTGCTTCTGATTTTTATTATTGGTCTATGTTCATGTTTTCTTCTTTCTAGGAAAGTTGGATTAGCAATTTTAAAGGAAGCTATTCGTCTCGCACAAGAATGTAGTGATCATGCTTGTTTACAACATGCCTTATCATGGTTATATGTGTTATCACCAACACAAAAGGTTAGATGATGAAAAGTTTTTCCAGTTGTTTATCAGAAAATTATTTGACCCAATTTTTTATGAACTGTTATTATATCCAGTATCAGATGTAATATCCACTAACCCCAATTTAATAAAACGTAACTGTAATCCATGTTTCAGGTAACCCCAGTATAAGTCAGTTGTGATATTATCAATTTCTGTTTTGCATTGGGAGATAAATCATATGGAAAGTAAATGGAATATAGTTAATGAAAAATGTAAATTGTTTAAAATTCAGGTACTGTACTCGGATATCCGTAATAGATTTAGCTGTAAGGGAATTTTCAACATCAGTTACTGATTTTTATAGAAGCTGTAGTGACCTTATAAAACAATTTTCAGAGTCAGCTGATGAGACGATCAATCATAAAAAGTAGTGAGCTCTCCTTAAGCTATCTAAGTTCACTAGGTCGCTTGAATCATGCAGCACAGTTAGCATATACGCGTGCATCACCATCACATCTTTTACAAGTAAGTTGAAATTCAAAAGAGGTGAGAGCTCTGTAGAGGAACATTTCTTTAGACAATCTGATGCTTTTCTGTACGGTATGTAGTTCAGTGATGGCAACTACTGTGAACCTGGAAATATTCACAGCAGTTTTATTTCTTCAGTTTTTGCAGTAGAGATTTGTATACAAAAATAGAACTAACTCACAGTGAAAGTTGATCATATGACTCACTGAAAACCATTCTGATGCATATTGACTAACAGTGACTACAAATCTATAGTTCTTTGTTTGCACTTTGAAATGGAGGTTGGCTGTTTTTAAAAAGAAAAAGAGTTCAGTACAGTAATAAAATTCAAGTATGGTATTTAAAAAGATTATCACAGAAACATTTAGAAACTAAATAACTGTATTTAAAAAGATTATCACAGAAACATTTAGAAAGTAAATAACTGTAAAACAGTGTCATGTCCGTATCAGAAATTCAGATTTATAAGGTAAAGATATCATGTGTAAAGTATCTATACTGTATTTTGGTTATTCATAAATGTAAATTAAATAAGTAAGGTAATTAAGCAAAGGCTAAAAAACAAAGTGCTATAAAGCAAAGCTAATACAGGAGCAAAGAATAGTGAACAGCAATTACCAGTTAAAGCTTACTACAAAAATTACAAGGACAGTGAAAATAATGCAACATCAAGAAGGGAATGAAGCTGACAAGTTGCTGTGGATATATGCAAACCTGGACATAGGACCAGGTTGTGGTTGAAGGCCTTTGAACAGATATACCTTTACTTAAATATGTCTTTCCCTTTTAGATGAGTGAGCTAGCCCCCACTTACGGTGGGGTTAAGTTCTAACAACTGCATCATAAGTACAATTTCATATAGGATAGTTGGATAATTTGTCATATTTTACCATCAGTAGGACCCCCTTGAACTTGAAGATCTTATTTAAACCATTTAATGTACACTAGAATGTAGTTACTATTATGAAAGACTTAGTTGAATGCTTGATTTAATTGGTATTTTAATTGGTGTGAATTTTTAAAAATATAGATAACATTATGGATCAATATGTAATAGAGAGCTATCATTAACAAAAATGGAGAATATCTCATTCCAAAAGGCACTCGTCGGAAACGATAACCAACAATCGAGAAATCGTTCTTAGAAATACCATTAAACCTTAGAAAAAGTAACTTTTTCGTATCCTCTTCTCTAAGTAAAAGCTGTAAAAAGGCTTTTTGTTCATGAGACTTACCTGCCAGATATATATATAGCTGTAATCTCCGAAGTCCAACAGAATTTCAAAATTCGCGGCACACGCAGTGGCCGGTCAGGTGGTTAGTACACATTCCCGCCGCTGGGAGGCGGGTATCAGGAACCATTCCCATTTTCTATTCAGATTTTCTCTGTCGCCGGACTGTCAACACCTGTTGTCAGTTCCCCCGCCATTTGGATTTCGAAATTTGTTGTCACTTAAGTATTTTGGTTGTTTTTTTGGTATTCGACTTGGATCGGTGACTTGGCATACGCTTTTTCTGGACTGCTTTTGATATTGCTTTTGACTTTTCTTATAATTAAGATGTCTTCCTCTAGCTATCGAGTCTGTAGCTTGGGTGAATGTAAGGTGAGGCTATCGAAGGCTTCGATAGATCCTCACACTTTATGTATGAAATGTAGGGGTGTTGAATGTTCTATGGATAATCGGTGCAATGAATGTGAGGGATTATCTGAAGGGGAGTGGAAGAAATATGAAGCCTATATGTGTAAATTGGAGCGTGATAGGTTGAGGAGGTCTTCCTCCAGGAGTGCATCTGTAGATGGACAGTCAGGGATTTCTCCTGCTAGTAACCCTGTAGTTAACCCTTTAACGCCGAAGCCCTATTTTAAAAAACGTCTCCCGTATGCCGGTGGCCTCCGAGAGGTAGCGCCGAAGCGGAAAAAAGTTTTTTCAAAAAATCACAGCGCGCTTTAGTTTTCAAGATTAAGAGTTCATTTTTGGCTCCTTTTTTATCATTGCCTGAAGTTTAGTATGCAACCATCAGAAATAAAAAAGAATATCATTATCATATATAAATATTGGAATATATGACAGAAAAAAAAAAACTCGTATATAATTGTATACAAATCACGCTGTAAGGAAAACGGTTGAAGCTAATGAGTTAATTTTTTTTAGTTGTATTGTACACTAAATTGCGATGATTTTGGTATATAACAGATTGTAAAACGATTAAAGCAACACAGAGAAAATATTATCACAAAATGATGCATGAATTCGTAACACGCGGATGTAAAAAAAAGGTTTTTTCAAAAATTCACCAAAAATCAAAATATTGTGCTAGAGACTTTCCAATTGTGCCAAAATGAAGGAAATTGATTGAATATTACTAGGCTGTAAAGTTTTTTACCTTACAATTGCATTTTGAACCATTTCGATCGAGTTAAAGTTGACCGAAGATCGATTTTTTTCTATTTATCGTTATTTCGATGTAAATATAAAAACTGTGGAGAGCTAAAGGAATGATATATTTTTGTTGTATTCTACATGAAATTGTGCACATTTTGATGTATAACACTTTATGTAACGAATAATATGAAATGGCAAAAAAATTACGGCAAGCTGACGCAAGAAATGACAGGATTTTCAGCGGAGTCAGACGCCGAGCTTAAGGAAAATTTTTTTTTCAAAAATTCACCAAAAATCTAAATAATGTGCTAGAGACTTTCCGTTTGTTGCAAAATGAAAGTAAATGATTGATTGTTACTCGAATGTAATAATTATGGCTTACGGATGCGTTTTTCGATCATTTCGGTCAAATCAAAGTTGACCGAATGTTAAAATTTTGTCACTTACCATGATTTCGGCGAAAATATTAAAAAACTGTGAAGAGCTAAAGGAATGACATTTTTTTTTGTATTCTACATGAAATTGCGCACATTTTGATGTATAACACTTTATGTAATGAATAATATGAAACGGCGAAAAAATTACGGCAAGCTGACGCAAGAAATGACAGGATTTTCAGCTGAGTACGCGAGCGCGGAGCGAAGGAAAATTTTATTTTTTTTTCAAAAATTCACCAAAAATCTAAATAATGTGCTAGAGACTTTCCGTTTGTTGCAAAATGAAGGTAAATGATTGATTGTTACTCGAATGTAATAATTATGGCTTACGGATGCGTTTTTCGATCATTTCGGTCAAATCAAAGTTGACCGAATGTTAAAATTTTGTCAGTTATCGTAATTTCGGCGAAAATATTAAAAAACTGTGAAGAGCTAAAGGAATGACATATTTTTTGTTGTATTCTACATGAAATTTCGTACATTTTGATGTATAACACTTTATGTAACGAATAATATGAAACGGTGAAAAAATTACGGCAAGCTGACGCAAGAAATGACAGGATTTTCAGCGGAGCACGCGCTGAGCGAGTTTAAGGAAAATTTTTTCAAAAATTCACCAAAAATCTAAATAATGTGCTAGAGACTTTCCGTTTGTTGCAAAATGAAGGTAAATGATTGATTGTTACTCGAATGTAATAATTATGGCTTACGGATGCGTTTTTCGATCATTTCAGTCGAGTCAAAGTTGACTGAATTTTAAAATTTTGTCAGTTATCATGATTTCGATGTAAATATTAAAACACTGGGAAGAGCTAAAGGAATGATATATTTTTTGTTGTATTCTACACGAAATTGCGAACATTTTGATGTATAACACTTTATGTAATGAATAATATGAAACGGCAAAAAAATTACAGCAAGCTGACACAAGAAATGACAGGATTTTCAGCGGAGTTTGCGCGCGCGGAGCGGATGAAAATTTTTTTTTTCAAAAATTCACCAAAATTCTAAATATTGTGCTAGAGACTTTCCGTTTGTTGCAAAATGAAGGTAAATGATTGATTGTTACTCGAATGTAATAATTATGGCTTACAGATGCGTTTTTCGATAATTTCGGTCGAGTCAAGGTTGACCGAATGTTAAAATTTACTTTGGTTGCTGGGTCCTTCTCCAGCATCCCAGTCTAAAACTCGCCTCACACGCTCACTTCCGACAGGCAGTATGCGCCTTTCACAGTCCTGACGCCTTTGTTACATATCTACAAACGTCCTGTTGCAGCACGAATACGCAAACACTCGCCAAAGTTCTGCAAAACACGTCTGCGTCAAAATATCGCTCCCGCAAGGTCCGACGCTGATTCTATCTGGCGTGAGTAGGAGGGAATTCGCGCATGCGTGTCTGGGTGATGCTCAAAAACAACAGAACACCTGGATCCGTGAACTCCCAGCATCCGCCAAGGCGCGTGATTTGAAATCTTCCGCAAACTAGGCCTATAATTATTTTTCCGCGAATATTTAAAAAAAGCATTTTCAGTCGATGTTTGCAACGTCCACTCGGCATTCGACAGACAATTTTTGACGACGTTTAAAACGTCCAACAGGCATTTAAGGGTTAATATGAGTCCTAACCCCGTAGTATTGCCTTCAGGCCCTGAGATTGTTGCTGCAGAAGGTAATGCCCTGGCTCTCGTGTTAGAGTCAATACGTGCTCTTGAACCTAAAGTGAATGCGATTCAAGCGCAAAGTGTTGTTAGTGCTAATGCCCCTAGTGTTGTGGAGGGGGCGTCAGATCGGCCCTATAATGCCTCTAGGCCTGGACCTCTGCCGAACTCCCAGGATTCAGGGAGGGGGCATGTCGAAAGCCGCACGAGGGTTACGGGGGCTTCCCACTGATCTGACGTCCCTTCGGCAGGTCCTGATGACGCTACCCAGGCTGCCAGAGATCGTGCACAGGCACGCATATTGAAGGATTGCTTCTCGTCCTCCGACACGTCCTCCCCGCGTCGGGGTTGGAGCTCTCGGTTGGACTCTCGCCCTCTTAAGAGAAGCTTGAGAGGAGAGGACGCTTCACGTCCTCTTCCTCTAGACATTTTGTGCTCTTCCCCAGAAAGTTTCGTGGATATTCCTCCGCAGAAGAAATTACGGTGTTCTACGGATGATGACGCTGCTCGACGCCCCAGTCGCGCTAAGGCAAGGGCTGGAATTTCTACTCCTGTGAGAAGGAAGAAGACGTCTCCTCGCCCCTCTCCTTCTTGCAGGTTCAGCCCTTCTCCCGAGAGAGTTGCTTCTCCAACACGTCAGATTTTGTTGGGTTTGCAACAACAGCTGGATACTCTCATGGACAGTAGAGATGTCAGGCCTCGTCGCAAGGATTCGAAACTGCCTGTTAAGAAGTCCAGACCTTCACCTTCGTCACCTGCTTCGTCTTCCTCGTCTGCTAGATGGCATGGGGCTTCTCGTCTTTCACCTAGAGAGAGTGAAAAGTGGCTTCCTGCTCGTCTTCCCCATTTTGAGGAGTTGGACGTTTCTCTTGATACGCGCCAGGAGCGCGTGTCTCGCGCTTTGCGCGCGCCTCTCCTTCACGCCGCGCGCCCTAGCCTGGCGACTTTGCGCGCGCCACACTGTGAAGCTCCTCTCGTGTCTAGCCATGGAGCTTCGATCGCGCCACGCCATGACGCTCCTCACACGCCTCGCCGTATCGCTTCACGGTCTTCTTGTATTGACGCCGCTCCTGCAGTGCATCATGACGCTCAACTACCCGCTTCGACTTCTGACGTCCTTCATGATTTAGCCACGACATCTTCTAAGCGCGAGAAGTCCCGCTTACGTATCGGCTAGTCGGGACTTCTTCCACCTCGCACTCAAGACCCGCCAGCTGAGGAAGAAGAACCCCTTTCGTCAGAGCTCTCGGACGAAGAGAAACATCCTTCGTCCTCCTCCTCTTCTGATTATCAGACTCTGACTCATTTGCTTCAGGATCTGTTTCCTGATACTTTTCAACCTTCGGCTCCTCGCTCTCCACCTTTGCAGTTGTCTTTGTCTAAAGCGAGAAGAACTCCTGGTTTTCTCAAGATGAAGAAGTCTTTATCTACCAAAAGGGTATTCAAGAAAGTCCAGGATTGGATGTCTGCCAGAAAAAATCGAGGAAAGACTTCTTTCGCTTTGCCTCTTTCACGTTTGTCCGGAAAAGCAGGCATTTGGTATGAGACGGGTGAGGATATTGGCTTAACAGTTCCCTCGACTTCTCAAGGGGACTTTGCGAGTCTTGTTGACGCCTCTAGAAGATCCCACTTGTCCTCTTCTAAGGTGTCTTGGACTTTGACTGAGATGGACCACCATCGTAAAGGCCTCTTCAGGACTGTTGAGGTCTTTAACTTCTTGGACTGGTGTCTGGGAGTTTTGCACACGAAGGCTACTAGTCTGAGTTCCATTAATCTGGGGGAGCTGTCCAGTGTACTTCTGTGCATGGACAAGGCCGTCAGAGATGGCTCAGAAGAACTTGCGTCTCAGTTTTCGTCGGCTCTTTTGAAAAAGAGAGCATTGTTTTGTTCTTTCTCGGCGAAGTCTGTTTCACCAGCGCAGAAGGGAGAGCTGCAGTTCGCTCCTTTCTCAAGCCATCTCTTCCCCCAGACCTTGGTTAAAGATATCGCTGCCAGCCTCCAAGAAAAGGCAACTCAAGACCTTCTTTCCAGGTCCTCTAAGCGTCCTTTGGCCCCATCGTCGTCCTGTGCTTTACCCCAGTCGGCTAAGAAGAAGCAGCCCTTTCATGGAGGGGCTTCCTTGGGGGGCAACACGAGACCCGCTCCACGAGGAAGAGGTTTCCCTAAAGGCAGAGTCACTTCCAAAAGAGGTGGCAAGTGACTCGTTTCACCTCCAGACACCGGTAGGAGCCAGGCATCTTCATTTTGCCCAAGCCTGGAGAGAGAGAGGGGCGGACGCTTGGTCCCTCCAAGTGGTAGAGAGAGGCTACTTGATTCCATTTCTGGCTCCTCCTCCATTGTTTTCAACCCCCAGAGATCTGTCTCCCAATTACCATCCTGCCAAGCAGAAAATTCTGTTCGACCTGCTCGAACAGATGCTCAAGAAGAGACCAGTGGAACAGGTCTTAGACACACAATCCCTGGGATTTTACAACAGATTGTTCCTAGTTCCGAAACATTCAGGAGGCTGGAGAACCGTCTTGGACGTCAGCAGGCTGAACAACTTTGTCCTGAAGGACAAGTTCAAGATGGAGATGTCTCAGTCAATACTAGGAGCCCTTCGTCCCGGGAATTGGATGGTATCTTTGGATCTCCAAGATGCTTATTTCCACGTCCCAATTCATCCGCGTTCGATGAAGTATCTCAGGTTTGTCTTGGGGGGCAAGACGTACCAGTTCAGGGCTCTCTGCTTTGGACTCAGCACAGCCCCGAGGGTGTTTACGCTTCTTATGAAGAACGTAGCGATGTGGTTGCACCTGTCGGGCGTCAGGATCTCTCTTTACTTGGACGACTGGTTGATTCGAGCGTCTTCGAAGCGAAGGTGTCTGGAGGACCTTCAGTTAACACTGGAACTCGTGAAGTCCCTGGGACTTCTGGTCAATTTGGAAAAGTCGCAGCTGATCCCCTCACAGTCCATTGTGTATCTGGGGATTCAGATGAATTCAGCGGCTTTTCTAGCGTCTCCGTCGTAAGAACGGCAGCTTCAATGCTACGGGAAAGTCTCGGCCTTCTTGGAGAAGGAAACATGCTCGGTAAGGAAATGGATGAGTCTGCTGGGGACCATTTCCTCACTGGAGAAGTTTGTTTCCCTGGGAAGACTGCATCTCAGGTCTCTTCAGTTCTTTCTGTTGGAGAACTGGAAAAACAAGGAAGACTTGGAAGAGGAATTGAGGATTCTCCCTTCTGTAAAAGAGTGCCTGAAGTGGTGGCTCGATCCAGCGAAGTTGGGAGAAGGGATCTCCCTGAACTTCCGAGCCCTGACCTAGTGTTGTTTTCCGACGCGTCGTCAGCATGTTGGGGGGCAACACTAGGGAAAGAAGAAGTGTCAGGAACCTGGAGAGGGGAACAGGTGTCCTGGCACATCAACATCAAAGAGTTGGCGGCGATCTTTTTAGCTCTCCAATTCTTCGAGGTCCAAGTTTCCAATCGTGTAGTTCAAGTAAACTCGGACAACACTACGGCGTTGGCTTACCTCAAGAAACAGGGCGGAACACACTCTCGTTCCCTGTTCGGCCTTGCAAGAGAGATTCTTCTTTGGGCTCATACTCGGAACATTTCGATTCTCACAAGATTTGTTGCAGGGGTCGAAAATGTTCGGGCAGACCTGCTCAGTCGGCGCCATCAACTCCTGCCGACGGAATGGACCCTTCATCAGGAGGTTTGCCAAGATCTCTGGAATCTTTGGGGTCGTCCTCTTGTGGATCTCTTCGCGACCTCAAGAACAGCGAGGCTCCCGCTATACTGCTCCCCTGTGCTCAACCCTGGGGGCAGTAGCGATAGATGCTCTTCTCTGGGATTGGATGGGGATGGATGTATATGCCTTTCCCCCGTTCAAAATTCTGGGAGAAGTGATACGCAAGTTCGCAGCCTCACAAGGGACGAGGATGACACTCATCGCCCTGTTTTGGCCTTCGAACCACTGGTTCTCGGAGATTCTTTTCTGGCTGGTAGACGTTCCAAGAACCCTACCTATGAGAGCAGATCTGCTCAGACAACCCCACTTCGCGAGATATCATCAAAACCTCCCCGCTCTGAACCTGACTGCATTCAGACTATCGAGAAATTGGTCAGAGCGAGGGGGTTTTCTGGCCGGGTGGCACGGGCCATCGCTAGAGCCAGAAGATCTCATCTATCAGAGTATATCAAGCGAAGTGGGCAACCTTCAAGGGTTGGTGCAGAAAGAAGGGTTTTTCCTCTTCCTCGACCACTGTGAGCCAGATTGCTGATTTTCTCCTTTTTTTAAGAGAAAAACTCAAATTAGCAGTTCCTACTATCAAAGGTTATCGGAGCATGCTTTCTACTGTTTTCAGACACAGTGGCGTTAGAAAATCTGAATAGAAAATGGGAATGGTTCCTGATACCCGCCTCCCAGCGGCAGGAATGTGTACTAACCACCTGACCGGCCACTGCGTGTGCCGCGAATTTTGAAATTCTGTCGGACTTCGGAGATTACAGCTATATATATATCTGCCAGGTAAGTATGAACAAATTTTATTTTATCATTAAAATATCATTTTTCAAATCATAAGTCAGTAAATACTTGTCAAACCTAAGCAGTAGTGTTGAAATCTGCATTTTATTATTCAAATTAGCTCTCGCCATGGAACACTGATTATGGGAAAGATATTTCTCATTTTTTCTCTCACTTAAATTCGATAGAAAGCCAACCCTACACTTCGTCGTGTTAGAGTTATTTCGGAACTTGGCATTATGAGCTAGAAATGATACATCTGGATTCTTTTTAAGAAATGAGAGAAGATCTGCAATACGTTCAATTATTCTGTCTTAAGATTGGTTCTGTATAACTGCATCGTATTCCTTTAACCTCTCAGCCGAAAGCTTTCTTTTTGAGAATTGACAACTGACACTGCAAGATTATAGTTGGGCGACATTAAATGTTGTATTTCCTTTTTCTATAAAGCAGGTACAACTAACCTACCTGTCTTAGGAGATCTCTGAATATTACTAAGAATGTTATCAATTAATTTACTATTTTCACTTGTCAAAACAGATTCTCTAGGGTCGTCTTGAGTATTCATAAGTGAATATTGATTCGAGGATTTCGTTAGTCGCGTTCTGAATCTTTTGGTCATCAAAAAGTTCCTTCTCTTCTAGCAGAGTACTTATGTTACCATTAACGGTTAGTCATAGAGACGTGCCGTCAGAATTACCATCAAATGGAATACATAGTAAATTAAGGTTCTCTAAAAACAAAGAAGTACTTCCAGAAAGCATTATACCCGACGGCATTTCATAAAAAGTAGAGGGACTTTTACCATTATAACTGAAGTCTTTCTGTGCAAGTGGGGAAAATATGGCTTTGATCGCTACCAAGCAAGATTGCAAAATCGTCTATAGGATCAGAATCTATATGCTTATCTGCCAGGGTATGACCCTTCTCAACTAGGGTGTCTGCTAGTTTCTTCAATCCAAGTGCAACAAATTTTGAATTAATTTCGTCTCCACAAAGTGCCCTTAATAACTGCTTTTCCTGGCCAGGAACATGAACGGGAAACTACAATGTAAGTATCATGATTCTTGACCGAATTAATTCCTTGAATCTTGAGATTCACTTTATCAACAACTAAGCAGTTGGGAATGTCTTTCGGAGACCCTTTTACTTAGGTTGTTTGTGAATCAAGATTCTTAAACACTCTCCATGGAATTTTACAACCCGAATTCTCTACATATATGGTCCCAGTGGGGAGAATTACATCATGAAATGCCTCTAAACCCGTAGACATCGTTAGCATTCCGTTTGTAGTAGTTTTAACTACTTTGGTATCAGTAATTTTAGGAACATTAGCTTTATTTGCACTAGTGCCCATTTCGTCTTTAACCTTTTTACCTATCTTATTAGCACCCTTATTAGCTAAACCAAGGCATAAATAAGACATGTGAAATAAATTATATTTCATACACGGCCGATTAAATTTAAAATGACAATCTTTAGCATTATGTGAAGTTAAACCACATTTATAGCAGCCCCCAGTAGATTTAAGTTTCTCACATTTACTACCAGGACTGGGGTATTTCATACACTCAGTTTATGGTCATTTGGAGTTACATTATCATGGGAACACAGTAGGCAGGTCACCTTAAATTTTGAACCAGGGCACAATGACTTTGAAGAATCTTTGGAAGTAAGAGAGACTGATACAGCATTTGACGATTGCTTAACTAAATTCCCTTTCGTTTTCTCATACAGGTTGGACTGAAGGTCCATAAATCTATTATTTGCTTCAAATAGGTTATCCAAAATTTCTTTCAAAGATGGTTTCAATTTGTTTGTAATAGAGACAAGCTGACTTTTAAATCCATCACACAGACTTTCCCAAAGAAAATATTGAACAAACAAATCTCCCTTTACATCTAACGATCGAATCTGTTCCTCTAAGACACGAGCTTCACTTATCCACTGATAGCCATCCCTAGCATTAGGATCAAGACTCAAGTTACACAACCCTTAATTACCGAGTATTGTTGACCAAGCTTATCACTAAACGCTTCATTGAGTAGTTTCTTAGCAGATTCATAATTCAAATCCTTCAAGGCAAGGGAATCTACCAATTTCTTTGCGTCCCTGTTAACTGTTTTGAGAGATAAGAAAATTTCTCAAACGAGGAAAGGTCGTATTTGGAAAGAAGATTTTCAAATGAATTAACAAATTTATGATAAGCTGCGGGATTCCCATCAAAATAAGGTAGTTCTATGCTAGGCAAAGTTATTTTATGATAAGAATGATGCACTTCCTGTGGTGTGGAAGGAGTAGGGGGTGTTGCTGCTACAGCAGACTTTGACAAGCGAGTTAATTCCCTAGACAACTGTTTATTCGCCAACCTCATACCGAGTACTTTTCATCAACTTCCGCCTGTTGGTGATACTGAACCGAGCTCCAAAGTCTAGAATGAAATATATAACTATTTATCTTCTCATCAAGCAAATTTAATTCCGTTAAAAGATCACCTAACTTGTCAAGATAAAATTCACATTTAATAATGTCCAGTGGACCCTTCTCAATACTCTTTAAAGTCTTCGTTACCGACTGTCTCTTGCCACTCCGGATACTAAGAAGTACTTTACAGTCATCATCTGACTCTTTTAAAGCTACGAGAAACAAGGATTCTTGTGTAGAATGAAGTTGCTCTGAAAAAGGCTTTCAGCAATAAATTTCAAATTTACCAAAATTATATAAATAAGCTACCACCATTAGTAGACAAATTAGGAAACAACAATAAAGTAATATATCAACAAGAAAAATGGATCCAGTTAGCTGTCGGGTTAAACCCAATGCCTTGAGAAAATCGTAGGGGGGTCCGGGGAAAAATGAGTTGGAGAGAGGCCAGAGCTGAAGCAGGCCCCACGTTGGGTGCCATTCGCTAAATTAACGAAAAATTACTTGAGTAACTTTTAGGATGGAAAGACTAATGAGGACAAGAGAAAATTGATGAAAATTAAATACTTTAATATAAAACTTGAGTCAAGACTGAAGTTATTGAAGGCTATCGCTTCATGAAATTAAGTACTAAATCCCCATTCTACATTGATGAAAGTGTCTTGTTAGTTCCAAGACGATAGCTCTTGACCTCTCTTCACTCCAAGGTTCCACCACTTTAAGCAAAACTACTAAACCAAGAAACTTAAATCTCAAACGATTTTATACCAGATACGTTAATCACGTCACTGAAGGTTGAAAAATTAATGAAGGGCCTTGCCTCAATGATCTGTAAGTGTATAGTACACTATTGCCGACTAAGTACACATAACACCCTTGGATCTGCATTACACGAACTTACCCGAGTTAGGCAGCCAGCAGCGAAGATCTTGGAAGTCAGCCGTCGTCTTCCACCATGTATTGTCCTTCACCTCGAACCCTCACACGATGAGCTTATTTTCTCATGTTCAATTTCGTACATCTTACGAAGATTCGTGATTCAACAGAAAGTCCCTTGAGCTGCATTACCACATCAGTACCTCCGCGAAATGATCCATCAATAAAAAGTGTAGAAAGTAGAAATTGATCACCCGACCAGCCAACTATTAAATCCTAAAAATTTCTCGTAACCGACAACCGTCCGTCTTGTCTCTGGCAACGGTGGTGGTAGTGAAGGGTAGTAGCGGTACTTTGGTACTGCCTTACCCGAGCTTCTTCCACATCCTTGTTAGGTCTGACGTATGTCATTTAGTGACATATCCAAGGACCGTGGAAACATGTAAGTCCATGTACACACAAATTCAAGGGTTTACTTAACTCGATTAATTATTTCATTGAAATAAAGTTTGAGATTCAGATTCTTGAAAAAGGTTATATTTGCATTAATATTTTTTGTACAAAGACTAGGAATTACCTTTTATTAGGTTATAATTTTTTACGAAACATTCCATTTTTGGACTAAATTGTTAGCGTAGACCATGTAACCTAGGACTAGATGAAATAATGATCTGTGCTGGATGAGATGGTAACCTAGCCTTAAGGCTACATACTAAGGTAATTGTATTTTGCGTAACCCATACCCCTAAGTGTGAATTAAATAATCCGTGTGTTCCTCATTGGATGGGTTGGTAGCGTTCTCGGCTAGCACTCTGCTGGGCCCGCATTCGATTCTCAGACCGGCCAATGAAGAATCAGAGAAATTTATTTCTGGTGATAGAAATTCACTTCTCGTTATAATGTTGTTCGGATTCCACAATAAGATGTAGCTCCCGTTGCTAGGTAACCAGCTGGTTCTTAGCCACGTAAAATAAATCTAATCCTTTGGGCCAGCCCTAGGAGAGCTGGTAATCAGCTCAGTGGTCTGGTTAAACTAAGGTATACTTACTTTAAATAATCCGTATTAGGCAGTAGCCTAGATTAGAGTAAGTTATAGCCTGGCTATAAGGTTACACATTAGAGAGTTACTGTTTTATATAGTAGACCAAATAGCTTAGGATTGCAAATAAACAACCTGGGTTAGGCAAAAAATAGTAGACTAACTATAAGGTTACATATTAGTAAGTTTCTATTTTTATATAGCCTATACATTTTGGAGTGATCTATAATAATCTGGATTAGGCAGTACCCTATACTAGGCTAAGAAAGAACAAATAACCCTAGGATTATATATAAACAGTATCCTAGACTCAATAAAATAACATAGTTTTTACGACTCGGTAACATATCTGTAAGGCTACATACTAGTAGGGTCTTATATAGCCTACTGTATATCCTTAAGGGTGATATAAAACTACTGTAGAACAGGCAGTAGCCTAATCAGATTAAGTAGGAACCCCTTTTTAAGGAATATCTTAACCCTTAAACGCCTACTGGACGTACCATACGTCGACTAAAATTGTCTGTTGGGTGCCAAGTGGACGTATGGTACGTCGACTAAAAATGGTTTTTTTAAATATTCGCGGAAAAATAATTATAGGCCTAGTTTGCGAAAGGTTTTAAATCGCGCCTTGAGGGATGCTGGGAGTTCACGGATCACGCTGTTGTTTTGTTTATAAGCGTCACCCAGACGCGCATGCGCGATTTTCTTCCTTCTCGCACCAGAAAGCATCAGCGGCGCATCGTCGGAGAGCGATATCTTGACGCATCCGTGTTTTGCAGAACTTTGGTGAGTGTTTGGGTATTTGTGAGGCAACAGGACGTAGAATACAACAAAAAATAAATCATACTTTTAGCTTTTACCATTTTTGAAATATTTTCATATAAATAACGATAAATAGAAAAAATCAACCTTCGGTCAACTTTAACTCGATCGAAATGGTAAAAAAATGCAATTGTAAGCTAAAAAACTTACAATCTAGTAATATTCAATCAATTTCCTTCATTTTGAAACAATTGGAAAGTCTCTAGCACAATATTTCGATTTATGGTGAATTTTGAAAAAAACTTTTACATCCGCTGCGTTTAATTCATGCATCATTTTGTGATAATATTTTCTCTGTGTTGCTTTAATCGTTTTACAATTTGTTATATACCAAAATCATCGCAATTTAGTGTACAATACAACTGAAAAAAAGTAATTCATTACCTTTAACCGTTTTGCTTACAGCACGATTTGTATACAATTATATATGAGTTTTTTTTTCGCTGTCATATATTCCAATATTTATATATGACAATGATATTTATTTTCATTTCTGATGGTTGCATACTAAACTTCAGGCAATGAGAAAAAAAGTTGCCAAAAATGAACTCTTAATCTTAAAAACTAAGCGTGCTCTGATTTTTTGAAAAAAACTTTTTTTCCGCTTTGGCGCTAGCTCCTGAACGCCGCCAGCATACGGGAGACGTTTTTGTAAATAGAGACTCGGCGTTTAAGGGTTAATATAACCCTAAAACAGCGATGGCCGAATATCAGATAAAAGGGTAGTCTTGGCCACATAAAACAGAAAACCAGATTATGATTATAAGAGAGTTATTTTTTGTAAAGTTTGTATCCTTAAGTTTTAAATAAGCCTAGAATAGGCAGTGGCCTAGAATAGGTTAAGTGAGAACCTTCTAAGAAATCCTCTATTCTTAGCTTAATGTAGATTATACTAGAAGCATTAAGCTAAGCTATATAAAACTGTAGCTTGGGTTAGTTAAATCAGTTCATAGCAGTTAGTCTGAGTGACATGACAATTAGAATTAAAAATTTCACATAGCCGTTGCAAAGGGACTAACAGTGTATAAGTAATACAGCCATATACAGGTATGAAAACTAACCTAAACGTTAGAGGGTTTAAGTTAACATAGATATTTAATTAAATGTATTACAACTACACTCATGTAATCAAGTTAACCTGTAGTATGGAAACTATATGAGGAACTACAGAAGTGCCCCTCATTTAAAAACAGTTAATACTAACTAGCTTCTAGTAACTTGTTTTATATCACTACAGGGCCGCCATTAAGAAGGATCCTCAGTTCAAGTGTTCCATAGCAAATTGCTTGGTTCACTTTTTGCCAGTGGGTGTGGCCCATACCACCTGCCATGAGCTTAGTCCTTGTAAAAAACAAGGAAAGTTTGCTTGGTCACCAGATATGTGCAAAATTTATAGTATGCTCCTGGCAGCAAGTTTTAAAGATGAAATGGCTCGTTTTAAGCTGTCTCACTGGGTCCTAGGGTTCTGTAGGGGTGAGGAAGGGGGAGATAATTTCTTTTCGGCAGAACTCCGACAGCAGATATTTAACTCTTCCTCAGAACAACATCTACGTTTGGGCCAAAACCCAGTAACATCAGTCCTCAGTACCTTCCAGGTTTACCCCGCAGAGGAAGTAGAGGAATCTTTACATGGGGTTGACATTCTTACTAAAGAATATGAAGTGGACATTGCCATTGAAATGGCCCTGCTGAACCCAGAAAGCTCAGGGACACAAATTTTAGCTACGCATGGGAGAAACCTTCCAGAAGGAATTCTATTCCCCATGCAGCTATCGTTGCTGAATGGGATCTTTCCCCCAAAAGGGATACTAGGATCCACCTAACTCCAACTGAAATTACTATACCTTTGGAGGGGTATAGTATCTTACCCAGGAACTCTGCCCTCTGATTAACAGGCAGTTACAGTTCAGTTGCTGAAGCTCAGTTAGATTGTGCAAGCTCCCATAAAAGGGATATAGTTTGCGGCATTTGATCAGTTACATAAGGAAATTGAGTATCATCAAAGATGTCCTTGCCACAGAACGGCAATATATAATGAACATGAAGCATGATTCCGAAAAGGAAAGTAAGTCATTCATGTACAACCAAAGTGTAAAAGTACTACATCCTGTAACCAAAAAGTGTGTGGATACAAATGCTGCCCAGACAAGGTCTAATGTTAGAATTCCGACTGGAAAACACAAAATGGTAAGTTTGGAATACAGAACTTCAGATCAAAATACAATAGGGGCTCCAATACTCACCCCTGATGATCCTGATAATCTTTAGCGAGACGCCTCAATGTGCATTTTCTTTCCCGATGGCAATTATGTAATTAATGAGAGAAAAACTATGATCGAAGTTGTACATGTAGAATTTAGAAACAGGGCAGCATTCCCTAATACAGAATGGCACCTGGTACCATCTTCACTAGACATGGAGAAACCACTAACAGAAACAGTTTTCTTACGTGTGCCTATAGCATTAAAAGCTATAGAAATCACCCTTTACCAGGTCAGTGAAAAATGGATCTCTACTTCCATTTTGAATAAGATCCAAGTTGCTCACCAAGTAGCCCCAGCCTTCTGTCCCTTCACTTTCAAAATTATTAATCATGTGAAGACAGATTTTCAGAATTTGTGGTGAGTAAAAACAAAGAGACAGTGGCAGAATTAAAACCATTTGCCATGGTCATCCCAGTTTTGGGAAATTCCACCAAGGAATGGGCAACACTACAACTCCCTTTTGAAAGGAAGAAGCTCCTTTTTGATATAGCTATGCAACAGTTTGGGACCCCTATGAGAAGTCTCTCAGAGGGATAGCCTCGTCAGAATTTTATGCTAGGCTCCAACTCCTTAGTATTATAACCTCTACCACCTTGTTGGAAGTTGCCACCAAAAGGCTTCCAGAAGATTCCAGGATAATATTTGCTGTTGAGGCCAAAAGTCTTATGATAACCCTATTGGAAACACTCTGTGACTTCCTAGAATAGCACATAAAAGAGCAGATGGAAGTATTGGAGGACTCCATCAAATCACTCTCGAATGTCACTGCATTATTACATTCTAACCCCTTCTGTAAGGACCTGTTCGAGGAGTCTGTTGTGGCCCAACTCAGTGAGCATGCCCACCAACAGAATTATACAGTGTATGCTCTTCTGGGAAAAGGGGAATTCAGGAAACAAAGAACCCAAAATTTCCCCTTACCCAACCCCAAAAAAAGCTCGCTTTGATCAAATTAAGTCTTCAGTCACCCCCAAAAGTTTTCCTCAAAAGACAGGGTAGGTGGTCAGAAGGGACAATTCCCCAAAATTCCCTACAAAGGGACAACAACAACAACAACAGCAAGGACATCCTTTTTCACAAGGTCCAAAAACCATCTTATCAATGCTTATCAAAGGCGAAGGTAGAGGAAGAGGCAGATACCAATATGAACTGCATGGTTGGCAATCGGCTTCTATGACATCACAGACAGTGGAAGTTTTCCCGGGGGGGGGGACGAGGACAGCATTATTTATATGTGCAGAAAGGCCCTGTTAATGGGGCCCAGAGAAAATTGTTTATTCACCACCATCACGCGTCTCTTCAGTGTCCTCAAAAAGGATCCCTCCAAAGAAGAGTGATCCTCAACAATCAACACTGAACAAGCATTTTGTTTGTCAAAAGTTTCAGATAACTACCATTTCATTGAATCATTCCAAAAAGGACTTGCACAGTTTCTGGGGGGACGACAGCATTATTTATATGTGCAGAAAGGCCCTGTTAATGGGGCCCATAGAAACATCGTTTATTCACCACCAAGTACGTCTCTTCAGTGTCCTCAAAAAGGATCCCTCCAAAAGAAGAGTGATCCTCAACCAATCAACACTGAACAAGCATTTTGTTTGTCAAAAGTTTCAGATAACTACCATTGCCCAAGTACATTGAATCATTCCAAAAGGACTTGCACAGTTTCTGGGGGACGACGACAGCATTATTTATATGTGCAGAAAGGCCCTGTTAATGGGGCCCATAGAGAAACATGCGTTTATTCACCACCAAGTACGTCTCTTCAGTGTCCTCAAAAAGGATCCCTCCAAAAGAAGAGTGATCCTCAACCAATCAACACTGAACAAGCATTTTGTTTGTCAAAAGTTTCAGATAACTACCATTGCCCAAGTACATTGAATCATTCCAAAAGGACTTGCACAGTTTCTGTAGATCTGAAAGATGCATGCTGGCATGTCCCTATCACCATTCCCTTCCGCCCCTTCCTAAGGTTCCAGATAGGGAAAGATGCGTATTGATCCAAAGTCATGCCCTTTAGGCTAAACATTGCCAAAAGAATATTTTACAAAATTAGCAACGGTATTCGTTTGAGAACTCGAGCAAAAAGGAATACCTGTACAACTAATAGCCTACCTAGACAACTGGGTGATATGGGAGCCCACAAGAAAAGAATGCTTGAAAAACCCAAGAGCAATGGTCAACAGACTACAGTCAAAAGGTTTCATAATAAATTGGAAAAAAATCCTTCCTCACTCCCAGCAGACACTTTCAGTGGCTGGGACTGTGTTGGGATACTCTTCACGACCTGCTGTCTCTCCCTATCGTATCAAAAACAGAATAAGGCAAGTCCTCGAAAGGTTCCCTGAACAGCCCAGAGTTTCCAGATGGCAATTAGAACGTATGATGGGCCTGCTGCAGTATGCATCAGTAGTGGATCCAATACTCAGATTGCAACTAAAAATGTGAACAAATTCTGGCTATCACATGCAAGAAAAAAGATGTGAGACCGACCTCATCAAAAGAGGATGCGGAAGGAATCTCTGGTGAAACTGGTCACCCTGACTCCTCCGTCTGTACGAGTGACGATACACACAGATGCCTCGTTGACAGGTTGGGAGAACATTGGGAGGATCATCAGGTAGCAGGGAGGTGATCAGCTACTCTGAGGAATTCTTATATCAGTTTCCTGGAGCTGATGGCTGTCTTTTTGTCTCGAAAAATTCAAACCTCCAGAAGAGAGAGACAAGATGACTACTATGTCCTGCATCAAGAGGTTGGGATCACGTTCACCTCCTCTCAATATGATGATGCTAGCCATCCTTCGGATGGTGCAAGCAAGGAAGTGGCACCTGTCTACAATTCACCTCACAGGGGGTCTCATTAATGGTAATAGCAGACTCTCAATCAAGGAAAACAACAACCTCAGCAGAGTGGATGTTGGACAACCACTCTTCAAACAATAGCCAACATGCTTCCACAACTGGAAGTGGACCTGTTAGCCACATACAAGAATCACAAACTCCTAATATGTGTGTCTCTGAACCTGGACAGTCAAGCAACAGCAAGAGATGCCTTCCTAAAGACTAGAACAAGGGGAGGGCTATCTCTTTTTCCTCCCTTGTCCCAGATTTTGAAGGTTTTGAGCAAACTTCTAATCTTCAAAGGAGCAGCTTCCTTAATAGCCCAAAATTAGCCAAACAGGCATTGGTTCCTATAACTTCAACAATGGGCAAAGAGATCAATTCTAGTACTGTCCGAATATGTATTTATTGTATGAGAGGATGTGCTTATGTGCAGTTTTTAATTTAATTTTAATTCATTCATCTTTGTATCAGATGATCTATTGGGTCCTAGCGCTTGACTTCAGGCCTGGACCTAGTATTTTAATCAAATCCTTCGGGCCAGCCCTATGAGAGCTGAAAGTCAGCTCAGTGGTCTGGTTAAACTACTTTAATAATAATAATAATGTTCTATCCTAGGCAGTAGGAGGGAAAGTCGTTTATGCGTCCTCCTTTCTGAGCCAAGACCTTCACGTATGGATTTTTTAAATATCTATCTTGAAACTCACCCAACACTGCTAGGTATGTAGTGCAAAAATTACAGACAACATCTATCTGGCAATACCAGTCTGTATGGAAGATATGGTTAGATTATATCCATACTGAGAGCCCAGTTGAGATTTCTAAAGAAACACTCTTTATTTTTCTTATATACCCTTTTGAAGACAAATGCCTTGCGGTTACAGCAGTCATGACATACAAGGCTGCATTAACAGAACCCTTGCTTTATGGATTTGCAATTGACCCCAGCATAGAAGTTGTCAATTACCTTCTGCAGTCGTTTGCTCTACAAAAGCCCACTCCCAAAAGGCTTCCAATTATTTGGTCCCTGAACAAGGTGCTTAGACTTCTGTCAACCCTCAATTCAGTGGACCCAATACAACCACAATGCACATGCTACAAAGGGCAATCTTCTTGATTGCATTAGCATTAGAAGCTTGTATTAGTGAACTGGGCTCTTAGACAGGGACAGTGCATCACGGAAATAGCTGTCTATCAATTGTTATTGTCCCCTGGCCCATCATTCCTGGCCTAGAATGAGGATCCTTTAAGAAGGAAACCTGTTCTTATAAGAAAACTCCATTTAGCAGACAAGACTTTATGCCTGGTTCAAGCACTTGGATTTACCTAGAAGTCACGGCAAACATACCCGAGGGTCCTATTTTCCTACACCCTAGCACAAACTAACCACTCTCCCTGCAAGGGCTGAGAATGATTGTAGTGGTCTCTTTAAAAGGGCAAATTCACACTCCTTTCCTAGGTCACGTGATAGAAAAGTAAGTACATCATTGGCCTTCTTCAGAAATGTCGCTTTCGAAGAAGTCTCTGAATGTACAGGGTGGTCATCACACACACACACTATTGCCACGTGCTTGAACAAGTTCTACTATACTGTGTATGAGTATGCTATCACTGGGAGAAGAGTGACAGTACTGCAACCAAACCCAGCATGCTTAGGTAAGCCACTGTAGAACTACATTGTAAAACATAAGTTCGTATATAGTTTCTTGTTCCTTGGTACGAAAACCTGAAGAGTATTTGGAATAAAGAAAGAGTGGGACTTGAAATTTGTGGCTTGACCTTGGACCAGAATTATTTCCTTTGGAGTGTTGGGATTAAAAATTGAGAGCTTAAGCCTTTTTCATCACCTGTCAGTTTCTTTGTAAAACTCCTTGAGGACAAAACAAGCAACTATTCTATCAAAATCAGATTTTGACGTAGGAAAAGCCTATTTGTGGTAGTTGCTGTTGAGTCCTCAAAACCCTCCCACTTCTTGACGAAAAGGCATGGGATTTGGGCAAGGGATCATCTTGCATTGACCAACAGAGAGCAATAGCTCCTTGGCCTTCAACAGCCCAGTTGTAAACAAGAGGGTGCACATGTATGCTCAATAGTCACTTCTCTTTCTTGCAGGTTCTTTGATGTTGGAAAAACTGGGTTCAGCTTATTTGAAGATAAGGGAAAGTGCCCTCTTATCTTTGAGTCCATTATATACTCCATCACGTGTTATAATGTTAATCATTACGACACAATACCTGGCCAAAAGACCAACTAGTAGAGAATTGTTTGATATTAGTTTGGTCACCATGGAGCTATGGTAGACCTTGGAAGGTAACTCCTTGAGAACTCACAGCAACTACCAACAGGTTTTTGCTACGTCAAAACCTGTTTTTTTTTATTGTTTATAAGTACATTTAGTGTGTGTGTGTAGTTATGCAGTGTTGACAAGGTAGAGGGAGTAAGGGTATGCAGTTGCTGTTGTATGTCCCTAGAGTGTTTATTTGATCTTAACCAGAAATTTCCATTATCCGGCAGGGCCTTTGCTCTATTAGTGTGAATAGGGGAAAGATTACGGTATTTGTTTATTTTTCATTCTTTCTCTTATACAGTTTATTTTAGTTATTACAGTCGACCCCCAGCAATTTGCGGTTCAGGATTCGTGGCTTCACTTATTTGCGGATTTTTCTGTGGAATGTATCTCCAAATTATTCGCGGAGAATTCGCATATTCACGGACTTTTTTGTCAAGCAATATTCACTAATTATTGTATTTTCATGTTATTTTTGACTAAATACATTTTTTATGATAAAAAAAGATTTCCTAATTTTCAGATATTAATAGTAATGTAAACACAGCAAAATAACAATAAAATATATTTTTTTCCATGCATATTTAAGTATTTCTTAACTCAGAGAGAGAGAGAGAGAGAGAGAGAGAGAGAGAGAGAGAGAGAGAGAGAGAGAGAGAGAGAGACTTATAGACTTAAGCCTAGGGAAAGTAACAGGTTTGTAAGCTTTCCCATGGTAATAAACCAGTTTTCTCCTCTCCTTATAGGAGGGATCTCCTTATAGTGAACCGTCCTGGTGGCTACAGCTCCCTAAACCGGTTTTGTCACCTCTTTATAGTGCCTACAGCCACGTTGCTCAGAAATTATGTGGAAATGATATTAAAGTGATATTGAAATATTAAAATATTGAAGTGATATTGAAATATTAAAATATTACTGTAAAGTGTTTTAGGATGATACTTTAAGGTATATTTGGTGTTTGAACTATTAAAATAGGCAGTTATAAGTTTGGAAGTTTTTGTGTACCTTTTACTGACATTAAATAAGAGAGTTACTGAGCATTTATTTCTTTTTAGATGCTTATCACATGTACTGTATAAGCATTTTAAACTAACACACTGCTTTCTTTGTTCCCAGAGTATATCCCGGGCAGAGGCGCTCAATTGCCAGAACAGTTTAGTCTCTCTTCAGCATTGTGCCTGGGGTTTACGTGCTGCTTTGTGGGCAAATTGGGGAATTAGTAATATGGCATTATTAACTTCTCAGATACTTCTTCACCTAAATACTCACCATCCCTCAAACATTGGTATATTTCACTCTTCTCATCCTTCATGCAATGCCATTTGTATGATTGCTATTGGTCTTGCCAATCTGGTAAGTATGAGTCAGACATAAAGTAAATGTTATTTAAAACAATATTTTAGTTTTATATTAAGTAAATACAGTATGTGATTATGATGCCACTTCAGAATAATAATTTGCCATAAAGGCTCTTTTATTTATAGCATAGGGCAGGTCTATTAATGAAAAAAATAGGCTAGTGCGCAAGGATGACGCAGCCCATGTTACTGTACTTCAGACTCTGGGGTAGCCTTGCCAACTACATAGCCTGTCCTTTGCAAACACAATCCAAGTCAATAAAACCATGAAATACAAAGTACGACTATATGGTAAGCACTAAATTTTTATGTAGTAACTGTCTTGCCTACTAGTTTTCAGTTCTCATTTCTCAGTATAAATTCTTCAACTTCATCATTCCTTCTAACTTCCATTAAGTTGTATCCTTTAGTGGTGCATTTCCTCCCATCTTCTGTTATACTGGGTCTTTTGTTTACAATCAGAACAGCCCCAGTTGTGTTGAATGATGCACAGAAATGGGAGGATGGTACATTAGGATAACAAGTCACCCCACCAATAAAACTGTAGGACTTAATGTGTTGCAAGGTGTGTGGAATCTTTACTGTTAAGCCTTGCCCATAATACTGAATCTGATACCAGTGGATTAACCCTTAAACGCCTACTGGATGTATCATACGTCGACTAAAATTGTCTGTTGGGTGCCAAGTGGACGTACCGTACGTCGACTACAAAAAATTTCAACCTTCAGTCAACTTTGACTCGTTCGAAATGGTTGAAAAACGCAATTGTAAGCTAAAACTCTTACATTCCAGTAATATTCAATCATGTACCTTCATTTTGCAACAAATTGGAAGTCTCTAGCACAATATTTCAATATATGGTGATTTTTTTAAAAACTTTTTTCTTACGCCCGCTGTAACTCGCCGAAAATTTCAGAAATTCTTTTGTCATTTTGTCGTAATTTTGCACTGTTCTATATTAGCCGTTACATAAAGTTTTATATATGAAAATGTGCGCAATTTCATGTAAAATACAGCAAAATACAACCCATGGTTGTAGCTTGTATCAGTTTGGAAATATTTTCATATAAACCACAATAACTGCCAAAATTTCAACCTTCGGTCAAATTTGACTCGACCGAAATGGTCAAAAAACGCAATTGTAAGCTAAAACTCTTACATTCTAGTAATGTTCAATCATTTACTTTCATTTTGCAACCAATTGGAAGTCTCTAGCACAATATTTCGATTTATGGTGAATTTTTGAAAAAAACTTTTTCCTTACGTCCGCGCCAGAAATTCTTTCGTCACGTTGTCGTAATGTTTGCACTGTTTTATATTAGTCGTTACATAAAGTTTTATTTATGGAAATGTGCGCAATTTCATGTAGAATACAACAGAAAATAACTCATGGTTGTAGCTTTTATCAGTTTTGAAATATTTTCATATAAATCACGATAACTGCCAAAATTTCAACCTTCGGTCAACTTTAACTCGACCGAAATGGTAAAAAAAACGCAATTATAAGCTAAAACTCTTACATTCTAGTAATATTTAATCATGTACCTTCATTTTGCAACAAACTGGAAGTCTCTAGCACAATATTTCGATTTATGGTGAATTTCTGAAAAAAAAAAAACTTTTTCCTTACGTCTGCGCGCGGTAACTCGGCCGAACATCTCAGAAATTCTTTCGTCACGTTGTCGTAATGTTTGCATCGTTTTACATCAGTCGTTACATAAACTTTATATGAAAATGTGCGCAATTTCATGTAGAATACATCAGAAAATAGCTCATGGTTGTAGCTTTTATCAGTTTTGAAATATTTTCACATAAATCATGATAACTGCCAAAATTTCAACCTTCGGTCAACTTTTAACTCGACCGAAATGGTCAAAAAACGCAATTTTAAGCTAAAACTCTTACATTCTAGTAATATTCAATCGTTTACCTTCATTTTGCAATAAATTGGAAGTCTCTAGCACAATATTTCGATTTATGGTGAATTTTTTAATAAAACATTTTCCTTACGTTTGCGCAGTAACTCGGCCGAACATCTCAGAAATTCTTTCATCACGTTGTCGTAATATTTGCACCGTTTTATATTAGTTGTTACATAAAGTTTTATATATGAAAATGTGCGCAATTTCATGTACAATACAACAGAAAATAACTCATGGTTGTAGCTTTTATCAGTTTTGAAATATTTTCATATAAATCACGATAAATAAAAAAAATTCCACTCAATCAACTTTAACTCGACCGAAATGGTCGAAAACTGCAATTGTAAGTTAAAACACTTACAGTCTAGTAATATTCAATCAATTAGCTTCATTTTTCAACAAACGGAAGTCTCTAGCACAATATTTCGATTTATGATGAATTTTTGAAAAAAAACATTTTTTACGTCCGGCGTTATTAATTCATGCATCATTTTGTGATAATATTTTCTCTGTGTTGCTTTGATCGTTTTACAATTTGTTATATACCAAAATCATCGCAATTTAGTGTACAATACAAAGAAAAACAAAATAACCCGTTAGCTTTAACCGTTTTGCTCACAGCGATTTGTATAAAATTATATATGAAAAATTTTTTTGCACTGTCATATATTTCAATATTTATATATGATAATATTTTTTCATTTTTGATGGTTGCATACTAAACTTCAGGCAATGACAAAAAAAGGAGCCAAAATGAACTCTTAATCTTGAAAACTAAGCGTGCTGTGATTTTTGAAAAAACTTTTTCCGCTTCAGCGCTAACTCACCGAACGCCGCCGGCATACGGGAGACGTTTTTGTAAATAGAGGCTCGGCGTTTAAGGGTTAATGGCTTTGTGTCATAATGGAGTGAAGCATATATTGTAGGGTCTTTTTCTTTTTGAACACAATTGGTGCAGTATGATGGGACAGATTTGGAGTTTATTAAATGAAACTCTGACTGTCCTTAACCTATTTATTACTTTAACCTACATTTAATCACACAAACCCATTTTTTCACACTACCACCAAAATATCTTAATGGTATCCCTCGGATGGCCCAACATGTTGGGGTATAATGTGTCTGCCAACTAACTGACGTGCTGATTGTTTTGAGGACTACTTGGATGAAGCTTCATTACAAAATCTTTTGGCATGTTCACTGAAAATATCCCATCCATACTGACCAATCATGAATCATAGAAAATTTGTTTGCCCCTAAAATTAGCCAAACCCAAGTCATGAGTTTGCTATAATAAAATTGACAGGTAGGAATGAGAAGACTAAATTTAGACCAATCCCTTTTTAATGCACTTTGGCCTGCTTTTCAGAACTGACAGTGTGCCAAAATATTTTATGCTAACAACAGCAAATTCCATTAATGCTGTGAAACTAGAAAATTAAATTTCTTTTAGTGTTCAACACCAAAAAAATCCAATGTTGGGATAAATGTAAATGGCTCATAGAAGCAAAATAAATAAGTGTCAGCCTCTGAAAAGTTCAAACATTGATGAAGCTGAAGTATCTGTGAAACCTCATTACACTGTATAGCCAATGTGAAAGTAGAAGACTCAGTGCAGAAGATTTGGATATATCTGCTGCAGTACTTCTTGACTGACATGTAAATTCAGGCAAACAAGCCTGACACTGGCAGCTCCTGCCCAGGAGTGATAACTTGATGGTGATGATGTGAAGGCATGACAGGCCCTATTGGGAAGGCCTTGACACGTTTGGAGAGGCATAGCAAAGTGACAGTAAACACACAAAACAATTTAACCCCCTAAGTTGTTGGGTAATAGTAACTGGCAGTGAAAGGCTATAATTGGTGCAACACTACAAAAGTACAGAATATTGATGGTGATAAAAGAGATAACAAGTATGCTACAAAAGTTGTAAAGTTATAAAAATATAAAAAAATACAATGCAGATTAGCAAGGACAGTCAGCTTACACTTCACTTACAATACAGTAAGGAAATCAATTAAGGAGAATGTTATTATTAAAAACTTACTTCCAAGCACCAACTAGATAACAACTTATTAGCTAGCATGAATGCTAATAAGGTTTTGCATCAGTTGGCTTGAATGCTAAGAGGCTTCAAATTATATATTTGAAGATTTCCTTGGATCTTCGTAATTTCTTGTTTCATATATTACTACTATGATGATAATGTCAGAATTTCAAGGTACTGTACTTGAGTTTAGATATTTTTATGCCTAAATAAAAGAAGTCGTATGTAAATGAAAATAATAAAGCAGAGATATTAATCCTGAAAGATTTTTCATGCAGAGTTTTTCTGTTGAGGAAAATTTGGTAAACAACCAGAATGCTATCATCCCCCTTCAAGATGTTATGACTCATTTAGGCATAACTTCCTGGATACAACACTGCCTAAGAAGGGACATCAGATCCCAACAAAGTCTGTAGCATAAGGGGTAAGGAAAAGTTGAAGGAATTCCTCACCCATTTATCTCTTTCCTGCCAGCAAGGGCTCATTTTCAAATCTTCTGGAGATAGGGACAGAGCCTTGGCCAGGGTATGTGATTTGGTTACAGATTTTCCCATGTAGAGACAAGCCTTCACTCATTTTGCATTCAGTGCATAATGGAGCAATATGGAAAAATTCAAGGACTTGGACAGCAAGATGGAGTAATTGATCAAGAGGTAATGGAATGTCACCCATTTCCTGATGTACACACTTCCTTGTCCCTGTACTTCCAATACCAAACATATTAAGATACAATAATCAGTTGAAGACTAAAAGTAAAAGCATAATGTCCTGTCCTAAAAATTTTAAATGCTGGGTAATAAATCATAGGCACAGATTGTAAAATGCTCTTAGGATTGTATAAAAGTTTTTGAATTAGGAAAAACATATTTTGCTAGCTGCTGTGAGGTACTCTCATGGTCCACCCCCCACCCCAGGGCTCCTTAAGACAGACCAAACAATCTCATAGAATTCTCTTACACTTGGTCTTGGCCAGAATAATGCTTGTTGGCATAGTGATAGAATTTAAAGGGCTCAAGACAAGAGGGATTTGTCTCTTTGTCTACAGCAACTGCCTCAGTTTTCCCTTCATCTGTCTCGCACAGATGTAGTAACAGTATGTATACCAATCGTTTTTCTCATTACATCCCAGGTCTGTGCAAGACAATGTTCACCCCAACCCCATGCCTTTTTGTCAGGGAAAGTGGGTGGGTTTGAGGATTCACATTGGCTACTAAAACTAGGTTCTTCCTTGTCAAAACCTGGTTTTTGATAGTGTAGCCACGTTCACCATATCACATCATGAAGACCCCTGGTTTTCCACTAAAGCGCCTATTGGGCCAGGACTTACCATACCACCTACACTCTGAGACTTCTTCGAAAGAAGTGTAGAAGAAAGTTAGCGATGTACTTACTTTCCGGATGTCATGTGACTTAGGAAAGGAGTGAAGATCTGCCTTTTTAATTACATTTGTGACAGTAAAATAATTCTTACCTCATATAGAGAGAGGGAGAGAGGTTTTTTGTGCTAAGATGTACAGGAAGTGAACCATTTGGGACTTTTGCCTTGCCATCTAGGTAATTCTTGAGTGCTTGAGCTGGGCTTAATACTTTATACAAAATACTGGGTTCCCTTATCAGAATAGGAGATAACAGTAAATGATGGCCAGGTGTATGAGTGATGAAGCGTTGTCCCCTTCTGACCCCCTCATCAAGCGAGGGGAAATTTTCATGTTAAAACCATGCCCTCAGTGCTGGGTCCAATCTCAACAGACTGGCAACCCCTAAGACAATGGGGCTATGGTGTACAGTATATCCAGGCGAGGACCCAGGCCAGTACCACTGTGGGTAACAGTATTGCTCCTCCCTCTGTTGGGCCTCCCTGGTGAGAGGGACCTCACCCCGGGCAAAATTTATATTATCAGTCTTGTGAATACAAATCCTAACCTCCCTATGACTTGGCAATTGACTGTTGCCAGGAAAGCTCAGTTTACAAAAGTCAGTGGTATTAAAACCATAATACAGTACCATATAGTTACCCAAAAAATGTAAATACTGTCATGACCCATCCTTGATTCAATTCGACTCCCTCTTTGGGAGTGGAAGTTAGTCAAGGTTTCTAACCTTGGAAACTGACCAAAAAAAATCTGCTTTAGAATGATAAAATTATTTATTAAAGAGACAAGCAGTGTCAGAAATGTTGTTCAGACATAAAAGACATGTGGCTTATAGAAGACTATTTGTCGATAAGAAATAAAGAAAATATAAATGTAAAAGAAAAAAACATACTATGAACAGCATTCTGGGTACTATTGTACTTCCTGAAAACAGTAACAAATCAATTGAAAAGAATATGCTGTTGGACTCTCTTAAAAAGAGATACCCCAAAGTTCAAGATTGTGAAGTACACTATATATTATACCAAGTAAACTGAACAATAAACAGATATTAAGAATCAAAAAATAAAATTTGGAGGTCAAGATCTACCTCAAAAAACAAACATTTTGGGCCAAAACAGAGAATTAAGACCATTTGTCCCAAAACCACTAGAGTGTCAAAATTATAGTAAATATTGGCATGTGTGTACCAGGGGAAGTGGGAAGACTGCTGTGATAGGTGTCGTCAACGGGGTTTCGCTCTGGTCAGAACTTCTATTCAGCAAGTAGCTGACCTCCTCATTTTCCTAAGTAGGAAGATGCTTCTTTTTGTGTTAGCCATTAAGGTCTACAGGGCTACTTTAAGGCTAGTTCTTCGTCTAAAGGGAGTAGATCTTTCTTCCTCCAAGGAGATCTTTATGCTTTTACAAAGTTTTGAGCAGTCTGGTCCCCCTAAAGAACTAAACCCACCTAACTGGGATTTGATACTGGTTCTTAGCGCTTATTTGTGCCCTTTATGAGCCCTTATGGGGTTTGTCAGAAAGAGCTTTGACCCTCAAGACAATATTTTTACTTGCCTTAGCCTCACCCAAAAGAGTGGGGGAACTTCATGGCCTCTCTTTTGAGGTGACACTCAAGGAGCTGGAGTTCAGTGTCTTTCGACTTTGTCCTGGAATTCGTGGCTAAGACTCTGAAACCCATAGGTCCCTGATGACAGGTTTGAGCCCTTTTCGATTCCGTCCCTTGGAGATTTTGTTGGTGATGATCCTAGTGAAATGCTTTCATGTCCAGTTAGGGTGCTACAGCACCACCTAAAAAGAACTCAGTACCTCAGACCTGAGTGTTGAAGGCTTTTTGTTAGTACTGGCCTGAAGAAGAAAGAAGTGTCCAAGAATACCATCTCCTTCTGGCTACGAGAGGTTATCAGAAGTGCGTACATTTCTTCTTCTGATGTGGATGACAGCTCATTGCAACCTAGAGCTCTAGATGTCAGGGGTGAATGGCCTTCTTCCTTTCTCCTTTTCTACCTTCGCTTCTAGCATGCAGCGGAGAGAACAATCTTCGGTAGCTGGAACTGTCTAGATACAGGTGAGAGGGTTGTAATTCTATTTCTCTTCATTCCATACAATGAATAAATCTCAGAATTAGAAGCAGTGTCTATCTTCTCTCTGTAAGCAAGAGGTTTCTTCACAGATTAAGGTAGTTATCCAATTGGTTGTTTTTCTAAGACAAATGCAAACTCTCACTGCCTTTTTGGCACATTGTGGAATGGTATTCCCATTGTGTTGCAAGCCTGGATGTCTGGCTATTAGGAAAGATTTTTCCTTATAGTCAGAGGCATTTGGCTCATTCCTATGCTACAAGAATGGCCAGAAAGTGAGCCCAGGTGAGCCGGGCCTCCAAACGGTCTCAACTTACTTCTCCTCCCACCAATAAGTAAGTCTCCCAATGTAAAGACTGAAGGATTTTTATTCATATAGGAAGAAGTCACAAATTTTTAAACAATTGGATTTTTCCTAACATACAAACCTTAGGTCTCTATGTTAATGGCCCATCTCATCCACCCCTCATTCAGTTTTCCCACGGCTGGAAGAACACTGATGCGAGATCCTTTGGGGAGAGCAAGATGAAGCTCTGCCCACTCGCTGACCCCACTGAATGACGCTATGTATTACTCTGCCACACCTTGATCATATTACATTTCAATTTTTTGTAACCGGTTCCCAGCTAGCGCAGGAGAAATTTCCTCAATGTAAAGATGTCGTGTTTGTATGTTGGGAAAAATACAAATTGATTAAAAATTTGTAATTTTTCAGCAACTTTGGAGAGCACAAGGATAATAGAAATTGGCTGTAGTTGCTGCAGTCTGCTGATAAGACAAATTTTTCATTAACTTGTATTTCTCATAGCTAACAAACCTATGGTCTTAACGTGAGGATAAATCTTTTAGTATCAGCTGGAAACTGGTAAAAAACATAAAATTGTAGAACAAGGTATTGGTGGCAACGGGGTTTGGCTACTTGGGTGAGATAGTAGGAAACAACAGACCTACCTTCACCCAAGAACGCCGTGACGTATCAGTTTCTCCCAACCCAGGGAATCCATTGAGGGGTGGCAAGAGGTGGGCAATATACATTAAGACCATAGGTTTGTTAGCTATGAAAAATACAAATTAATTAAAAATTTGTTATTTGTTCATATGCGGAACAAACCTAGGTCTTAATGTTAGGATAGACTCACTTCTGACTTTTGATGGGGGGAAAGGAAGTCTCGAACCGACTAGATGTTCAGCACACCTGGTCTCGTTTCTTGGTTAAGTAAAAGCAGAGAAAAGAGACAAAAGCCTCTTGACTAGTCTAATAAAGGATATTAAACAGTCAGACTACTGGCCTAATATACATTTGTATATTAGGCCAGTATATTTGTATATTGTCTTAACAGCTATATTTGTTAAGACAACAAACCTACATTAGCCACCAATTCATTTGTTATCATTCCTCTCTCCCCTCATTAGAGCGAGGAAGGATTAGCTTCTGCAAGGAAAGAATAGTGTGTTAAACTTTTCTCAAACAGGAAGCTTTCACTCACCTGTATCTAACTAGTTCCAGCTTGTGATGGGTCAATCTTCTTACTGCCCGCCAGTAAAGAAGAAGGGGAATATAGAAAGGAAAAAGATCAGTCATCTCATTCACACTCACTTTCATACGATCATCTTAGGTAAGATACACACTATCCCACTATGGGCATTGGGTGAGCTACACAACTTGTTGAGCAGCCACCACTGGACCCAGGCAAAAAGTGTCCAAGGACCTGTGGGCAATGTCCCTCAGGTAGAAGGACATGAAGGTGGTTTGATGAAGCCACGTACAGTCAAGGGAGGAGGCATCTCTGTCTTGTTCTATTTCAGGTTCAGAGGCTCAGAAGATGGCTGGCATCTGGGCTTCTCTAGGTCTTCCAGGGCCTATTGTCCCATTTCCTGTCCTGGTGCTTTCCTGTGTCACCCGCCTGGACAGTTGCCAGCCCTGCTGCTCTCCCCTTGACTGTACCAGTGATGCCACATCAGCCTTTGGTGTTCCCTGACCAGCGTTGAGTCGGAGGCTGCAGAGGCTAACCCTGTTCACCTCTTCGTAGAGCTACTGTTCGGAATCCAGATCAATCGGCAGTGCATCACTTTCAGAGATTTGGAACCCTATTTGTGGTGGTGGCTGTTTATCGCACTCAATCGGCAGCGTATCCCTTGTGGAGCTTTGGACCTCCTACTGCAGTGGTGACTTTTACTTAGGATCTGTCTTCTGATGGTCTCATAAAACAGTGGTTGACAGAGTCAACACTGTTTTTCGAGAGAAGTTCACCTGTGTTGTGAAGAAGCAGCATCGTAAGTCTCCATCTCTGTCTTCTCCTCTATTGTCTTCCTTCTCTTCTTTTCTGTCATCGCCCGACCATGGCTGTGGTTCTCCCGCTCCACCTCGTGGCTGTTTTGCTGATGAGGGGGTGTCATGTCCAGCCGCTTCTTGTCCATCAGTTTTCCACTTCGAGCAGAGATCAGCGATAGGAAAATCTACGGCAGTGTCATCTTCCCCGGATCCCCCTGTTCGTGTTCGTAGGAAGGATGACAAGGCTCCTGTTAAGGAATCCTGTGTAGAGAAGGCTTCGGAAGTTCAAATGTTTCCTTCTGGGTCCTGCTATCGTATGATGGACGTAAGAGATTCTGCCCAGCCGCGGACATGTTTCCAGTCTAGGCCATTGTCTCCTCATTGCTGGCATGTCCCTGACCTTAGTCTCCGTCATTACAGAACCCCTCCCTGTTCACGCTGTCCCGGGAGGCCCTTGGATCATTGTTCCAGCTCCCACAAACGTGTCGTGTCGCATGTCTATGTCCATGAAGATGCACGTAAGTGCAGTTAGTTCAAATTCAGCCTCGCTTGTCAGCATCTCGTCATCTCTCCCATTCTTGCTCTCCTAGGAGAAAAAGAGTTCACACGGCCGCGGACGTGACAGCACAGACATAGGGCCGTATATTGACACGTGGCTGTCGCACAGGGAGGTGTGGAAGTTGTCTCAAGACAGCATGTCCAGGAACGGACCATCGACCTCACTTTGATTGGAGCTTTATTGGCTTTTCTTCAAACTTGCATTGGACGAACTGGAGAAGAACTGTCAGGAAGGCCTGTTCCTGACACAACTGGAACCTGTCCATTGACAGGTGAGTGATGGATGTAGACAGAAGACTGTCCGCATCCATCGGCAGAGGAGCAACAGCCATGGACGGAAGGAAGTATATGTCCGTCTGCAGGGGAGCTAAATCCGTGGCCACGGACAGGAGGGCATCTTCGTCCATCTGCAGGAGAGCGACGTCTGCAGTCAGAAGGACGGCTGCTATCGGATGATGAAGAATCGGTTACGAAGTCCTTAATCCTCCATTTACTGGGGTGAGGATTGCACAAGAGAAAAAGAAGACGAGGACAAGGACGAAGCAGATGACGAGGACAAAGAAGAAGAAGAGGGAGGTAGGTCTACATCATTTCCTCTTCGGAGCACTATCATATCTCTCTCTAAAGACAATGTCAACTTTGTCCAATACAGCCCAAGCAAGAGAGTCCGCGGAAAGAGCAGGAGTAGAAGACGTCATCTCATAGCCATCAGTTGCTGCAGTAGAGGTTCTCAGGTCGGGAGCAGGGAAAGCCATTGTATCATGAACTGTCATGGCAGCTGAGATGGGAGCGTCAGAAGAAGACACCTTAACAGGGGTTGACCTGAGATGACGCATCAAAAGGTCTGATGAGAGGCGAGCCGCCTCTGGAACAGCAGCGCCCAACCCAGAAGATCAGTGGGCAGGGGGACTAGTAACTGTCATGGCAGTCAACATTGGGATGTGAGAGGACATAAAATGGGATAGTAGGTTGTCTCAGGTTGGTACCCCTGATAGGACTAATGAAGCCCAAATGCCCGATATCTTCTGCACATCCAATCCTGAAAGAGAACAATATGACGCTGCCTCCACCCTCTCAGGGGGAGAAACCTCCCCTCCCAAGAGAAAGGGGGCAGCAGAAGGTACAATAACTCCTGACCACTCTCCCAAAACTTCCAAAGGCGAAGCCGTGGAAGGATGAGATGGCGTAAAATCTTCTAATGAAGAAGTGAAGGAAGGACGATTGTTCAAGGAAAAGGAAGAACAAGATCTTGTGAAGCATCCATCGAAGGAGGAGAGAACCCTTCCCAAGGTGGCATCACCAACATCCCCCTATTCTGCTTCTTGGCAAAGATTCTCCGTTGCTCAGGAAACCAAGAACGATATCAGAGCAAGGGTTAGTAATGTTACATACATTCGCTCTCCATCTACTGCAAGTGAAATGAGGATCAGTCTCAAAGGAAGCAAAGAAACAAGAACAAGGATAGTTGGGTACTCTGGGACATTTCTTCTGAGGCTTATGAGAAGGCTTTGATGGGTTTTGGGTTTGCATCATGAGACAAAACACACACCCATTTACACAGTACCTCACAAAACAGAAAATCAGACCAATTGAAACACAGGCAAACAAAGAATACCGGCTTTGGGAGGAGGATGAAGAGACATCTTACCAGCAAGGTGGTAAGAAGAAAACTGGCTACATCACGGGGTTCAAAGCAGGGCGACAACCAAGCCTTGCGCATACCAACAGATGAACCCCAATGCCACCGAGTCCTTTCATTACAATTTGTTTTTGTATAAACAGAGTTCTGTTGTTCCCCTTTTGTGTGCCTTGTAGTACAGTTGTAACAAATGACCTTAATTATAAAAGGTATTTTACTTCCTTGAATACTTTAATGCTGGTAAATATGGAAGTAGCAGGATAAATACCAATGGAAAGCCATAGAAAATTATGGGAAAGATGCATAAATGAAGACCTACCATATATGCCGGTGTATAAGGCAACCTTTTAACCTTAAAAGTCTCCCCCAAAATGGGCAGGTCATCTTATACACCGAGTATAAAAAGCAAACCGTAAATCCAGCTGAGATTTTTAATGATAGACTACCCACTGAAGTGTCAATGGTTGAGTCAGTAGTTAACTACTGTCACAGCTATCAACACTGTAAACAAAACAGCTGTAATAACTAAAAAACGTTAGGGTGAGCGAGCTCTCACGTTGTTACTAGTTGTATCCAGAGTACAGTACCATTATTCAGTTACAGTTATCACAAGACCCCATCATGGCCACACCAACTCTCGGTAAAAATAAAAGGAGGAAGTACGAAGCTTCATTCTAGTTAAAAGCAATAAAGTTTGCAAAGGAGGAAGAAGCAGAAATTGATACCCCATCAGATTTGGAATCTGATCTGAACAATGATTTCCTTACATATAAATCACAAGACATCATCAACGAACTTATGACATCAGATGATGAACATGATAATGAATAAGTAGGATTTTTATTGTTTAAAAATGTTTTTGAGCTTTTTAATCGTTGCAAATAAAATATCCTTTGAACATTACCTCACCATTGCTTATAGTCCAGGAGCTAGCAAGGAGTTATAACACATCTCGAGTACAAAAGGTCTGAATGTCATAATCGTTAGTATATCCCTAGGAGGCACCAGTATGGCGATTCTTAAGTTCTGAATTTGGTGCGTTATATAGGGCGCTTTCTTGAACGCCCCCAAAATGAGCTTTGAATCACATTCTGGAGTACATTGACCAGACTGGTGTCAAAAGTTACGGTTTGGAAGCCTGATTACAAATGAAGTGTTCTTAAATACCAAATTTGGTGCAAAACCCATTTAAGAACGGCCTAAGATGGCGCTATTGTGAAGTTTATATCACATGTTGAGTACATGGCTCAAACTTGGTAGTATTATCCACTAGAACCTACAAATCAAGAATTGATAATTCTTAAGTGTTGAATTTGGTGCAAACCTTGTTTAAGAACGGCCTAAAGGCAGCACTTCGTATGTCTAATCTATGTCACGTCTTAAGTACATGAATGAAACTTGGTGGACCGTGGAACCATACTTTGGACCTTACTGATCAAGAAAAGGTAGTTCTTAAATGATAATATTTGTGCAAAACTCATTTATTAAATTGACAATATATTCCGTCCCTTCATTAAAACATCAAAACTAATCAGATATGAAGTATTACAAAATTTAAACAGTATTAGAAAATTTAGTCTCAGCATATCTTCGTGAAAGATATCTTCTGCTGGGCATAGCTAACTAATGGTTGTGGATAATATACATAAAATAAATTCTGCAAAAAAAACGTATGTCATAATTTGTGCTGATCTGGTGATGAGTACTGTGTGTATGTAGCCTAATGAATATTTTCTGATCCTTCTTAGTTCGAGTCTAGTCATCCTCATCAGAACCATTCTCTTCATCAGATGATGCAACCTGCATATCAGCTTCTGTCTCTTCCTCTATTTCCTGAAGTTCCGATTCTTCCGGGACAAGACTTTCTGGGAGCTGCTCTTCATAGAACCAAATGGGGGGTGTACTCACCATCTAGTAATTGCCAGCCATTTTCTTCTGTTGGGTGCTGGTCGAGATCTTGTTTATCTGCAGCCGCCCACATCTTTGCAACGAATGATGCTCGCTTTATGTGGGCATTGACCTCATCTCACATGGTGCAAGCCCACTGGCATCAATGCCAATCAAGTTGGAAAGCAAATTCTTTCCTCTCTTCGGTCCATAGGTCTTCATGAACTTCTGAAACCTGAGGTCACCAAGGCTTGTAGATTTTTTTGCACCATAGATTTCTGCAGTGAATCGGAAGAGGGTTGCTTTGGTTGCATTAGAAACAAGTGCAGGCCATATCATATCTATGAAAGCACGCTGGTAGTCAGGTGTTTTTTCAAGCAGCTTGAATGGTCGTACTTTGCCTTTTCTTACAAAGGATGAGGTGTAATCTGATCCAGTAAAGGTGTGAGAAGCAGGCAACGCAGCGCAAAGCCCTGGTCCAAGTTCATGATGAATTGCAGTCAGATTTATGAACCGGCAGTTATTTGCTGCAGTTCCAACATCCATCCAAAGTTTGCCCTGGAACTTGTTGCAATGGCACAGGAGTATCACAGCTATATCTGTGTCGGATGCTCTGACTACAATGTTGCTGTTGGCATCGTCATTGAAGAGTGAATGAAGGCAGATTTTTGTGTCACCCTCCTCATGGTTGTTGTGTAAATCCTGAACAGTTGTTCGTTGTATCATTCTGTCCTGAACTTTGAAGTGGTAGCACTCACCTGGAACATCTAAAATTAGTTCATGTTGACTAAGAATGTCTATATAGCAGGGATGCTGCCATTCACTGGCGAGAAACTCTGGTAGCTGTTTTTTGAATGACCTAGACTTGAGAGCATCATTAAGGTCTCTTGGAACTCGTCTCTGCTCAGGCCCAGTGATGACAAAAGTTCTGCCATCAGCTTTTCTCCTATCTCTTTGAGAGTCCTTTATGGATGGCTGTGGATAGTCATCAAAGATAATGTGGACAGACTTGGCTTGGCTTTGAAGGCACTGAAGAAGAATGCTCCTTGCAAGTCCCCCATAGGTTTGGGGCAGGTTTCCTGGCATGCTGTGCAGAAGGAATTGTCCATCTATAATGTATGAATTTATGGTTGTTGGTTTACCATGATCTTTCACTCGGTCTTCCAGAATCCCAAACAATGCACTCTTCAAAGCCAAGCCAAGTCTGTCCACATTATCTTTGATGACTATCCGCAGCCATCCATAAAGGACTCTGAAAGAGATAGGAGAAAAGCTGACGGCAGAACTTTTGTCATCACTGGGCCTGAGCAGAGACGAGTTCCAAGAGACCTTAATGATGCTCTCAAGTCTAGGTCATTCAAAAACAGCTACCAGAGTTTCGCCAGTGAATGGCAGCATCCCTGCTATATAGACATTCTTGGTCAACATGAAGTAATTTTAGATGTTCCAGGTGAGTGCTACCACTTCAAAGTTCAGGACAGAATGATACAACGAACAACTGTTCAGGATTTACACAACAACCATGAGGAGGCTGACACAAAAATCTGCCTTCATTCACTCTTCAATGACGATGCCAACAGCAACATTGCAGTCAGAGCATCCGACACAGATATAGCTGTGATACTCCTGTGCCATTGCAACAAGTTCAGGGCAAACTTTGATGGATGTTGGAACTGCAGCAAATAACAACCGCCGGTTCATAAATCTGACTGCAATTCATCATGAACTTGGACCAGGGCTTTGCGCTGCATTGCCTGCTTTTCACGCCTTTACTGGATCAGATTACACCTCATCCTTTGTAAGAAAAGGCAAAGTACGACCATTCAAGCTGCTTGAAAAAACACCTGACTACCAGCGTGCTTTCACAGATATGACATGGCCTGCACTTGTTTCTAATGCAACCAAAGCAACCCTCTTCCGATTCACTGCAGATATCTATGGTGCAAAAAATCTACAAGCCTTGGTGACCTCAGGTTTCAGAAGTTCATGAAGACCTATGGACGAAGAGAGGAAAGAATTTGCTTTCCAACTTGATTGGCATTGATGCCAGTGGGCTTGCACCATGTGAGGATGAGGTCAATGCCCACATAAAGCGAGCATCATTCGTTGCAAAGATGTGGGCGGCTGCAGATAAACAAGATCTCGACCAGCACCCAACAGAAGAAAATGGCTGGCAATTACTAGATGGTGAGTACAAACCCATTTGGTTCTATGAAGAGCAGCTCCCAGAAAGTCTTGTCCCGGAAGAATCGAACTTCAAGAAATAGAGGAAGAGCCAGAAGCTGATATGCAGGTTGCATCATCTGATGAAGAGAATGGTTCTGATGAGGATGACTAGACTGGAACTAAGAAGGATCAGAAAATATTCATTAGGCTACATACACACAGTACTCATCACCAGATCAGCACAAATTATGACATACGTGCATTTTTGCAGAATTTATTTTATGTATATTATCCACAACCATTAGTTAGCTATGCCCAGCAGAAGATATCTTTCACGTAAGATATGCTGAGACTAAATTTTCTAATACTGTTTAAATTTTGTAATACTTCATATCTGATTAGTTTTGATGATTTAATGTAGGGACGGAATATATTGTCAATTTAATAAATGAGTTTTGCACAAATATTATCATTTAAGAACTACCTTTTCTTGATCAGTAAGGTCCAAAGTATGGTTCCACGGTCCACCAAGTTTCATTCATGTACTTAGGACGTGACATAGATTAGTCATAAGAAGCGCTGCCTTTAGGCCGTTCTTAAACAAGGTTTGCACCAAATTCATCACTTAAGAATTATCAATTCTTGATCTGTAGGTTCTAGTGGATAATACTACCAAGTTTTGAGCCATGTACTCAACATGTGATATAAACTTCACAATAGCGCCATCTTAGGCCATTCTTAAATGGGTTTTGCACCAAATTTGGTATTTAAGAACACTTCATTTGTAATCAGGCTTCCAAACCGTAACTTTTTGACACCAGTCTGGTCAATGTACTCCAGAATGTGATTCAAAGCTCATTTTGGGGGCGTTCAAGCGCCCCTATATAACGCACCAAATTCAGAACTTAAGAATCGCCATACTGGTGCCTCCTAAGGATATACTAACGATTATGACATTCAAACCTTTTGTACTCGAGATGTGTTATAACTCCTTGCTAGCTCCCGGAATATTATGCTTACATCTGCTGATAGTGTTATTTGATTTAATAAATTGGGTGTCGTCTTATACGGTGATCATGCCTCTTAACCCACATTTTTACATGAAAGATGGTGGCTTGTCTTATACGCGGAGTCGCCTTATACACTGGCATATACAGTAGTTCAGAATTTAGGTAGAAAGTGTACCAGGCACAAAGAAGACAATAAAGACAACTCATTATTGAGTTCTTATTGCGTTACATGCTTAGATTTTATACTGAATGCCTTATTGGTCATATACAGTGAACATTAATGATCAATCAAAGCATTTAACTGTTAGCTACCAATTAATTTCTGAAAAAATATACTAAATCACCTTGTAAGATTCATAATCTTTTGTTTTGACTTTCATGTTTGTAAAGTATTTTTAGTATTTTTCTCGACATTAGGAACTCCATCCATTACAAAGATTGAAAAGGTTAAACTTACAATTGTTACAGGGAGATTATCAGCTAGCAGGAGAGGTGTTACAGCATGCTCAGGAAAGGTTTCCTCCTCATGGCCAGTTTTCCAGTACTTGGATGTTTGCCCAAACACACATAACCTTGAATGATTTACTTCTGCAAGGATGCTGGACAGAGGCACAGAGTGTAATAACCAGCATGGCCACCTGTAATCCTTTAGAAGCCAAAATAAGGTTAGTTGTTTAAAAAAGTGAGAGCTAAATCTTTTTATCATTGGAAACATTAATCTTAGAATCACTGTAGGATAATGTTACCCATTATGTTTACTGTACTCTATATCCATTGTGTGGTTGGTATTTAATGTATTATGACTCAGTGAAATTTTTTTAACAGTTGTAGATACTGTGCTGTAAAATTATGTGTAATCATGGCAGAGGCAACACCATGATGCGTGTACATTATGCAGCTCTGTAGTATATTGTAGAATTAGTGTGATTGAGTGACTAAAGTTGTTTATGTAGACTATGCAAAAATTTTCAACCATCACAGGATTGACCAGTGAATCGGTGCCAGTGTGGAGTTTTCTCTAATATTAGTAGGAAGAGTAAGCATTACAGTACACTAAGATTTGGATTTATGTACTTTTTGAGTTAGGCTTGTCATTCAGATGTGTACAAATGTAATCATCAAACAGAGCTGGGCCATTTATTTTTTTAAAGTTCTATCCAGATTGAATTGTGAAATATAACCATGTTGTTGATTTACTGCCCTTACAGTAAAGCTAGGATATAATTTTTGTGTTGTACAGATTACTACTAAAAACAAAAAAAAGAGTGAGAAGTGACATTTACAGTTTAAAAAAAATACCGTATTATGCTGTATTGTTATAAAAGAATCAAGGACGCTGCAAAGAATATTAAACTGCATTGTATGTGTACAAGCACAGATATACTGTACTTGTGAAGTATATTACTTGTATATTTGTTAAAGCGTAAGATTCTGTAAACTAGCCTTAAGGGGAGCGCACTCTTCAATTTTTGATGAATATTTTTGAAATTTAAAAAAATGGTTAAATGGCCGCAAGACATGAGCAACACCTTCGTTATCATGTGACCAAAGCATTTTTTCGAAATATTAAAATTAATGGGGTTTTGGGCCTCTGCCGCCCACACGGTGAGGTAGAGCTGACGTTTGGCTCCTAATGACTATTGTCATTTTTTCCTTTATTTGCATAATTTATTAATTATTTTGATTTTTATATCACCTTATCTCCTATGTCTGGCAGTGTCTGGCAACAACAATGGCTTGTTCCTTGGTGAATGCGTGGTCTAAGAGACAGACAGGGTGCTGATTCAGTTGCCTCCAAATGTTGAAAGTGGGTGGTGGGCAACTTTTTACTCAAAAATACACTCACAGTTGATGAAATGAATAAAGGATGATGAAAAGGGAGTATATGATGACAAGTTCATTATATCTAGATCTCAGTTAGATAAAATAGTGTCGGGTATTAGATGCAAGGTAGGAAATTGCAGGGGTAAAGTTCAGGTCGAAGTCTCTGCCAATAGATGGGATAATGATATTTTAACGAAATGCCAGTCGTGTAGGTTTACAGTTAGTGCCCCAGCAAAGCGAATTAACAATGGAAAATCTCAGCACCATCAGTTGAGTGAGATAAATATTGAGGAAATTGAACACAACTTCGGCTATGAGAAATTCAACTAACACATCTGTTTGGCACAAGTGAAAGTATAGAAGAAGTTCTTCATTTGAGAGACAAAGGCTTGAAAATCAAACTCAAAAGACCAAACAAGTGAAAAAAACGACTGAAAATGAGTCAAGAATATCAGCCTGGTAGCTACTAAACTTTTAGTTTCTTAATTTCAAACCAGGCAACAATGAGTCAGGTGGTACTTGACGATACCCTCGCCTCGAGCAAATAATACCCCTTTTTATAAAGGGGGGGGGTGACCTGGAGCCAGAAATCAACCAAAATAATGCTTTAAGATAAGTTTTTTCCAAGAGTGCCAAAAAAAAACACTTGTTGACCTTTACGGTTGTTTTTCTCAGTTTTCACTTTTTTGCACTTCAAACACTAATTACTTTTTTATTTTTAGGCCAATTTTAAAGTTAAATATACCATTGGAAAGAGGAAAGAACGATGAATATTTCTTTGGGGCTAGATTTTTTCTTTGGTTGACAAGGAACCCGTGATAATCAAATTATACAAATTTGGGGGAAAATCCCCCCCTCGCCCCATCCAAAAAAAAAAAATGAAAAATAGAAAAACTCTTCCCATGATTTTTTTCCTACTATGATATACTTTCTGTGTATGAAGCTGCATTGCAATAGCTCTAGAATTGAAGGAGGAGAAACATTTTTATTTTATAAATAAAATCCAAAATAATCATCCAATCACTCTAAAATTTTCTCTGGAACATCACCTTATATATATGTATAAAATATAAAAATTTCATAAAAATCAGAACATTATTTCTATATAAGCATGCGCTCCCCTTAAATCTTGACACCCTTAACGGCAGTTTATCAAGTGATTATTATCACAAAAATAAATAATCTTAGAAATGAGCATAAATTTTATACCAAAACATACTTATGCTGTGTATTTTTCCGTGTATATGTTCATTACACTTGTGGTGGCAATTTTTTCTTTCAAATGTTCACCCTCAGGTAGGACCACCCTTTCACAAGCTTGGCCTGCACTTGTACCACACTGATTATGCTGGGTAATGTATGTAATGGACATTAGGAAGACAGATCTTACATTTGTCATTAATGGAGAAATGGACAGCTATGAACAGTTGATTTATTTTTTAGATAATCAGATTACATCATTTTAAGATGTTCAGATTACTTTTATTTTAGTATTTTTTTATAATGGACATTTCTCATACTGAGACTTGTATTCCTGGACCCCTGACACCAAGGTACATGAGTGTCAGCGGAGCTCGGGCCTGAACACCTCAGGGAACTCCTTCAGCAGCTGTGAGTACTGGTCAGGGGCAGCAGAGCAGATGGTGGGCGCCTTGGGTCCCATTGCTAACGGGAGGGACTGGCAGGAGTCGGTGTCAAGGAGGCGCTTCCGACCGACGTCGACTGCCAGCCCGAAGTGGGCAAGGAAATCCGCACCCAGGAGCGGGGCCCTTACGTCCGTGACAACAAAGTCCCAGGAATATCTCCGGCCAAGGATGGAGGTCGACAGGAGCCTGGTGCCGTAGGAGAGGATGGGGGACCCGTTGGCAGCCATCAGGGAAGCAGCCAGGTCCGGTGCTCGCTTGCGGTCCTTTCTGGACAGCAGGAAGATTGATCTAATGGCCCCCGTGTCGACCAACATCATCCTGCCGGAGACGGTGTCGCGGACGTAGAAGCCTACTGGCTCTGGGCCCCTGGGTTCTTCTGTTGCCATGGCGGCCTGTCTTGCCGGCCACCGCCTCCCCCGTTTTTTTGGACGGGCGAATGAACAGGGCGGCAGGCAGTTCCGGGCATCCTTGCCGAACCGCCTGTGGTAGTGGCAAAGACCCGGGGTATTCCACCTGTTGTGAGGCATTGGGCGCCTCCTGGTGACAGCGTTGACCTCCTGCTCTGCGCCCTCCTCCTGCTGGATGGCGCTGATGGTGAGTGTGGGCGCTGGTACCCGCTTCGTTGCCTTCACGGAGTCCGTCAGGTGCTGCGCCGTGCAGATCAGGACCTCAAGGGGCATGGCGTAGGGCTCAGGGATTTGCGTGCGGACCTCCAGGAGTAGCTGACGGAGGAGGAGCTCCCGTGACAGGCTTATTTCGAGTTGTTTTCCACTGCCGTCAGTGTCGAGGAGTGTGAGGAGGTCCTGTATCATACTCCATGACGCTCTAATCCTGCCGCGGGCTGACGGCGAGGTCGAGGGCACAGGCGGCCTGCTCAGCGACCGGCAGGGAGCATGCCTTGAGGAGGGACTTCTTCAGGAGGTGGTAGGTGAGGGGGCGTGTGGCGGACATCCACGGGGTCACCACTTTAACCCTTTAACCATTTAGTACGTATATACTGTATACGTAGCGCGCCAACGCTGCCTGAGCCGTTTAATACGTATACATTCGGGGAGCAGATGTTTTGACCGTGGCGTTTAGTACGTATATACAGTGAACCCTCGCTACTTCGCGGTTCGAATATCGCGGATTCACGACTTCACGGATTTTTTCCATTACGTATGTGTATATTATAAGAGAAAATATATAGCGGATTTTCCGGAAATTTCAAAAATAGTCGCGATATATGAAGACCCAAATATTTCATTAATTTCATTAATAATTATTAATATCTGCTAGTACTGTTGGTTCATTGCATTATGACATATAATTCAGTACAAAATGAAATTAAACAAAAAGAGAATGTGATCATACGATAATTCATTATAGTACTAGTAAAATTAAACTGAACAAGAAACGCTAATCAGATGCAGTCTGACATTGTCATATTTGAATGGTGTAAGGCTGCTGATGGCTACATATATACTAATTATAAAATACAAATGTAATGAATGTGCATCTTTTCCATGAATCTTTTGTACTGCATCCAATAATATTGTTTGTTGCAAAAATCACATCTCGAATAAACCTATACTACTACAACAAAAAAAGCATAAAATAGCGTAAAGTATATTTGAATTTGAAACTAGCATGTAAGATGGGCTGTGATTGGTTCCATTGGTGATAGATGACGAATCAGCTCCCAAGTTTTGTAATCTCGCCTGTGATTGGTGTTTTGACCGTTTCTCCGACCCGCAGCAGCTTCCCTTGTCTCTGACCCGCAGCATCTTCTCGCGGCCACGCCGTTTCCCGCTCTCTCGGTAGATAGATGCTGTTTACATTACCAGTGCTGTGCGTGACAGTGTGTGTTTGAAGTTGAACTTTTTTTAACTTTGTTTAACCCCTACAATGGCTCCCCAAGCGTTCTGCTTCTGCTAAGGCTGGTACTGAGCCTAAACGCCAACGGAAAATGATGACAATTGCTGAGAAGGTGACACTTCTCGATATGTTGAAGGAAGGGAGAAGTTCTGTGGCCGTGGCCCGCCATTTTGGAGTGAACGAATCCACCGTTCGCTACATTAAGAAGGATGAGGCGAAGATTAGGAGAGACGGCTGCCATCACCTTTAGCAAGTCAGCAAAGCGAGTTGTTACGGCTCGTAATAAAACGATCGTCCGTATGGAAGGTGCTTTTTGTCAATCTGGATTGCCGACTGCTGGAAGAAGAAAATAGCCTTGGATACGAACACCATCCGAACCAAGGCTTTGAGGTTGTATGAGAATTTCGGCAAAGGAACCTCAAGATGATGGCGACCACGCTGAAGAAGAAGAGGAAGACGACGAAGATGATGTAGATGAACCTCAAGCAGGGACATCCACTGATTCCCAGCCTCAGACACAACGTTTTACCGCCAGCAAAGGATGGTTCGCCAAGTTTCAGAAACGCCGGCCTGAAAAGCGTTTTCCTGCATGGCGAGGCTGCTTCGCTGACACGGTCGCTGCTGAAACTTACGCGAATGAGACGTTCAAGAATATTATCGCTGAAGGTGGATACAAGCCGAACAAGTCTTTAATATGGGACGAGACGGGTTTGTTTTGGAAGAGAATGCCATCGCGAACTTTCCTGTTCAAAGAAGAAGCCAAAGCCTCTGGCTTTAAAGCATTCAAAGATCGTGTTACCCTCGTGATGTGTGGCAATGCTGTGGGATTTTTGCTAAAGCCAGGGCTTATTTATAAGTCGAAAAACCTCGTGCTTTGAAAAATAAAAATAAGAATCTCCTTCCCGTGTATTGGATGCATAATCCAAAAGCATGGATTACGAAGATGCTGACCTCCAACTGGTTCCACCAGTGTTTTATCCCACAAGTCAGTAAATATCTCTTAGAGAAGGGCTTGCCATTTAAGATCCTTCTCCTGTTGGATAACGCTGGTGGACACGCTGACTGATCTTTTCGCATGAGGGCATTCAGGTTGAGTTCCTGCCACCCAACACAACGTCCTTAATTCAACCGATGGACCAGGGGGTTATCAGGGCATTCAAGGCCCTCTACATGAAGAATACCTTGGCGGACCTCGTTGCGTGTGTGGATGCCGCCCAAGAAGATGAGGATGAAACATTCAATTTGAAGGCGTACTGGCGGCAGTACACAATTGCCACGTGCCTTCAGAACATCCAGAAGGCACTGCAAGAAATGAAACCTGCTACCGTTAACGCGAGCTGGAGGAAGTTGTGGTCCGAGATTGTTTACGACGACGAGGGATTTACGCCTGCCGAGATTCAACACTCTGCAGTACGGAAATCTGTGCAGTTGGCAGTTATCGTGATTTATATGAAAATATTTCAAAACTGATAAAAGCTACAACCATGAGTTATTTTCTGTTGTATTCTACATGAAATTGCGCACATTTCCATATATAAAACTTTATGTAACGACTAATATAAAACAGTGCAAACATTACGACAACGTGATTTAAAGAATTTCTGGCGCGGACGTAAGAAAAAAGTTTTTTCAAAAATTCACCATAAATTGAAATATTGTGCTAGAGACTTCCAATTGGTTGCAAAATGAAGGTAAATGATTGAATATTACTAGAATGTAAGAGTTTTAGCTTACAATTATATATTTTTGTTTATTTATTAATTTGTTAATTTAAGTGTTTTCTTCTAATAACTGATCTTTTTTTTCCCTATTACCTTCTGTTATTTCTTTCAAATGAACACCTGATTATTTACAAGATTGGGCTTCTTCCATTTGAATATAGTTCATACTCTGAATAATAGTACTGTAATAATAAAACAGATCCAGTACTAAAAGTTAAGCTAAAGCTCTGATTATTTCAGAACTATCACATGACTGTTATATTCTTAAGCTACAAATAAATGGCTGAAAGTGTTAGATTCTGTCTCTATACTGAGTGGTTCTTACAACCATGGCTTTTCAATCTCTCATTTCTTGTTGCTTTGTTGATGATGGGGGAGATACCCTATTTGGTTTTTTACATTGCGAGTCATCTTGTGTTCAGTGCAATTTTCCATTAAAACAGATCAAGGTACTCCATCTGCAATCTTATTTTTAAAAGCATTAAAATACTGTACTCACCAAAGGAAACCTTAGGTCATTTCCTTGAATGAATCACTTAAACCTTGCAAGTAATGAACTTGAGGTCTTATTTATTCTATAGGCAATTAATGTTGGGGGAGACTTGAGTGTTCTTAACCCTTTAACGCTGACTGGACGTATTTTATGTCGACAGAAGTTGTCTGTCGGGTGCCGAGTGGACATAAAATATGTCGACTACAAAAAGTTTTTTAAATATTCGCGGGAAAATACTTATAGGCCTCGTTTGCAAAAAATTTTAAATCATGCGCCTTGAGGGATACTGAGAGTTCACGGATCACGCTGTTGTTTTGTTTACAAGCGTGACCCAGCTGCGTATGCGTGAATTTCTTTTTTATCCCAAAAGAAAGCATTAGCTAACTCTGCTGAAAATCTCAGAAATTCTTTAGTCACTTTGTCGTAATTTTTGCACCGTTTTCTATTAGCCGTTACATAAAGTTTTATATGTGAAAATGTGCGCAATTTCATGTAGAATACAACAAAAAATAACTCATGGTTGTAGCTTTTATCAATTTTGACATATTTTCATATAAATCACGATAAGTGACAAAATTTCAACCTTCGTTCAACTTTGACTCTGCCAAAATGGTCGAAAAATGCAATTGTAAGCTAAAACTCTTACATCCTAGTAATATTCAACATTTACCTTCATTCTGAAACAAACAAGAAGTCTCTAGCACAATATTTCAATTTATGGTGAATTTTTGAAAGAAACTTTTTCCTTACGTCTGTGCTAACTCTGCTGAAAATCTCAGAAATTCTTTAGTCACTTTGTTGTAATTTTTGCACTGTTTTCTATTAGCCATTACATAAAGTTTTATATATGAAAATGTGTGCAATTTCATGTACAATACAACAAAAAATAACTCATGGTTGTAGCTTTCATCAATTTTGATATATTTTCATATAAATCTTGATAAGTGCCAAAATTTCAACCTTCGGTCAAATTTGACTCGACTGAAATGGTCAAAAATGCAATTGTAAGCTAAAACTCTTACATTCTAGTAATATTCGGTCATTTACCTTCATTTTGCAACAAACGAGAAGTCTCTAGCACAATATTTTGATGTATGGTGAATTTTTGAAAAAAACTTTTTCCTTACGTCCGCACTAACTCTGCTGAAAATCTTGTAAGAGCCTGGCGCCGTCTCTTCCAGACACGTGTGTGTTCGTGTGTTTGTCGTCCATTGGAGTGGACAAGACAACAAGAGCATCTTGTTTTCTTTCTCTAAAGGAATGCGATTTAATATTTCCGTCTGTTTCTCCCTAACCATTGTTGTCTTGATGTATGTACAATCACCACTACTTGCATTGCCACGCAAGCATTCTAATCATGTACTCATAATGTTCCGACGAATCTTCTGTATCAAACTGTGTGTATTTTTCTGTTTGTGAAGACGCCAAACGTCTCGCCACTCCAATGGACAACGAACACACGTGTTTGGAAGAGACAGCGTCAGGCTCTTACAATCTCAGAAATTCTTTAGTCACTTTGTCGTAATTTTTTCACCATTTTCTATTAGCCGTTATATAAAGTTTTATATGTGAAAATATGCACAATTTCATGTAGAATACAACAAAAAAATAACTCATGGTTGTAACTTTTATCAGTTTTGACATATTTTCATATAAATCACGACAAGTGCCAAAATTTCAACCTTTGGTCAACTTTGACTCGACCGAAATGGTCGAAAAATGCAATTGTAAGCTAAAACTCTTAAATTCTAGTAATATTCAATCATTTACCTTCATTTGGGAACAAACGATAAGTCTCTAGCACAATATTTCGATTTATGGTGAATTTTTGAAAAAAAACTTTTTCCTTACGTCTGCTCGCGCTAACTCTGCTGAAAATCTCAGAAATTCTTTAGTCAGTCATAATTTTTGCACCGTTTTCTATTAGCCATTACATAAAGTTTTATATATGAAAATGTGCGCAATTTCATGTAAAATGCAACAAAAAATAACTCATGGTTGTAGCTCTTACCAGTTTTGAAATATTTTCATATAAATCATGGTAAGTGCTAAAATTTCAACCTTCGGTCAACTTTGACTCTATTGAAATGGTCGAAAAATGCATTTGTAAGCTAAAACTCTTACATTCTAGTAATATTCAATCATTTACCTTCATTTTGCAACAAATGAGAAGTCTCTACCACAATATGTCGATTTATGGTGAATTTAAAAAAAAAAAAACTTTTTTCCTCGCGTTTAATTCATGCATCATTTTGTGATAATATTTTCTCTGTGTTGCTTTGATCATTTTACAATTTGTTATATACCAAAATCATCGCAATTTTGTACAATACAATACAACAACAACAAAAAAACTCATCAACTTTAACCGTTTTGCTCATATGCGATTTGTATACAGTTATATATGAAATTTTTTTTTGCGCTGTCATATATTCAATATTTATATATGATAATATTTTTTCATTTCTGATGGTTGCATACTAAACTTCAGGCAATGAGAAAAACAGAGCAAAAAAATGAACTCTTAATCTTAAAAACTAAGTGTGCTGAATTTTGAAAAAACTTTCTCGGCATTAACTCTCAAACCCTGGCATCGGAGACACTCTTTGTAAATGGGTTTAGGGTTAAAAATAAAAACTTCTTCACCAGCAGTTTTAGAAGTAAGAAACTTGAGCAACCTCTGTAACTTACACCAATTCCTAAGTATAGAGGACATGAATGCTTGGAATAGGAGAGGATTTAAAGGTACCAGTGGCAAGTCTGATACCAGCAAGGTCATAAAGTGTAAAATCTTCAGCTGATAAAATGAGGGCTTTATACTATTTTGAAAGTACTTGACAGTCAGTGTTCCATGATGTGTGAGATAGAACTTGCTCAGAATTATATAAATCCCTCATTTTATCTGTTGAATATTTTACAATCCATGCACCATGATGGGATCAGACTTGCCCCTGGTTCCTTTAAATCCTCCCCTATTCCAAGCCCTCAGGTTAATGCTGGTGAGCTGCCTGTATACCTTTACCAAAAATCCTTTATACTTGGCAATTGGTATAGGTTGCTGAAGTTTTGCTTTTAAAACTGCAAGAAAAGTTAGTTTTTTTATAGTCTGAAGACCACTCCAGGTCCCTGCAAACATTGATTTTATAATCAAACAGTTACTTAGAAAAAATAACTTTCTCACTCAGGCAATGTGAATTATTAGTAGCAAAAGGAGAGCTTACAAAAGTATGGGAACTGCTGGGTGATTTAAGAGAAGACCCTGAACTTGTTGGTGAACTTCGTGTTCGAATGCTACTCATAGAAAGTTGTGCAGCTGTCATGGGTGGTGGATGTGCAGTAGCAATACCTGTCATTGTTGAAGCACTGACAAATGCCAGAGAACATCATTTGACCTACTTAGAAGCAATAGCACATCTTCACACAGCTAATATTCAGGTAAAGTAGCCCCCCCCCTTTTTTTTAATGTAAAATTCACCTCCACATTTTGTTTTAAGTCTCCCCCAAACTGAAATCTTTATTTGTTCATTTCTTTACATATGCTGCATATCATACATGGTACATTATTTGCTGCAGTGTAAAATAAAACCATGAAAGCAGCAACTGATGCTTTTGATGTTTCAATGAAAAGTTACTGAAATATTACAAAGACATGAAAGCTTTGCAGCTTGGTGAATTTGAAAGTGTTATGTGGAGATTTCTTATGTGATGGTCTTTACAAAATTTTCTTGCTTTGCAGTTACAATTACAAACTGAAATCTTTATTTGTTCATTTCTTTACATATGCTGCATATCATACATGGTACATTATTTGCTGCAGTGTAAAATAAAATCATGAAAGCAGCAACTGATGCTTTTGATGTTTCAATGAAAAGTTACTGAAATATTACAAAGACATGAAAGCTTTGGAGCTTTGTGAATTTGAAAGTGTTATGTGGAGATTTCTTATGTGATGTTCTTTACAAAATTTTCTTGCTTTGCAGTTACAATTAGGTCGTCTTAGTGAGGCTGAAGCTAGTGTTCGCAAAGGCTTAGGAGTAGTTTTAGCAGGAGGCTCTGTTTATGACCAAGCTAGAGCAAGACTAGTTGCAGCAAAGCTACAGGTCTGTGGTCTTCATTTCTTGAAACTTCAATGTTCTTCAGTGAAAAAAATTAACAGCTCAATATTTCATCTTATTGCAGAATAGACCAGTCCAACAAGTACATTATGAATGCATGCAAAAGTGTTACACTACTTTAGAGATTAGTTTGTAAAACATTTAAAGCTGTGATCATAAAAGATCAGGTTTTATCTCCTATGATCTGTTATACAGTTTATTAGTGTAACATGGAGAGAAAAACTGCCTTGTTCTCAGTTTAATTTTATTTTTTATCACATTTTCATGCCTTATGTGCCTGTTGCATTTTAAGATAAAATTCAGTAGCAATCTCTCTCTCTTCTCTCTATATATATATATATATATATATATATATATATATATATATATATATATATATATATATATATATATATAATGTCTTTTCCTGTAATACTACAGTGTAATATGAAAATACAAATGCCATAAAACACTATTTAAACTTGAAACCATATAGCACACTTGTTTCACAGCCCTGTTCACTGGTAGAATATGGACAGGTTTTACAATGGTATATATACAAAAACATGAAGGTGTGGCCTTAGGCCTCGATGTTAAGGAGGTGGCGTTTCTTAAGAAGGAGGAGATTGACCAAATTCCTTTTAGCTCTCCGTTTGGCATGGATCTGGGAAATCTTTCTTTGGTCATCTTCAAATGGTGCATATCATTAATGGTGTCATTATGGCGTCCATTTCAATGTCCTCATGACAGGTTCATATTGTTGGTTTGATTGATGATAGCAGATTCCAGCATCTTTCAATGCGGACAGCTACTCTGAAAACCAACTTACTCCAGTTAATGACATGCCCTGTATTTCTAATATGTGAAAATTGAACTCTCCGGCGTAAGTGTTACTGATCTTTTGTGCTCTGTTATTCTTTACAAAATCTACCTGTTGCTTTACAAAATGTTGACAATTACAAACGGAAATCTTTAAACTTTGCTTCTTCCCTTTTGTTATTTAAGTATATCGTTAACGATGGAACTCGATGGATTTGGGATAATGGAAAATGAAAATTATTAGAACTGAGTTGCTGGTGGCCTTTTGGATGTTTTCATCAATGAAGCTTTATTTTGTTGTTGAAATCTATTTGTCTGTTGTGAGTGGGACCTCTGTAGTATATTTTATTTGCTTTATTAATTTGATAATGTGTGGTGGATAGAGATTTCGTTAGGTGTTGGCGGATCGTGTTAAATTCTTGATCCAGGTACTCATTTGAACATATCCTAAGTCCTCTGAGGAATAGGATGCACCCTACCATGATTTTTAGTGAGACGCTGGTAGCTTAAGAAATTAATGCAAGGAGACTTAGGAAGGTGGGTTTTCTATATACTGTAAATGCATACCTGTTCTGTTTTCTGCAGCAAATAAAATATACTACAGAGGTCCCACTCACAACAGACAAATAGATTTCAACAAAATAAAGCTTCCATCGATGAAAACATCAAAAGGCCACCGAGCAACTCAGTTCTAATAATCCTTTCATTTTCCATTATCCCAAATCCAAAGTTAACATTTCAATATTAAATAACAAAGGGAATAGTTTACAAGATACCGTGTAGTAACATGACATTTATGAAGACAGGTAGATGCAAAAAGCACAAAGATCAGTATGTTACGCCGGAGAGAGATTTTCCTACATATTAGAAATACAGGGCATTTTAACTGTGATCAGTTGGTAAAAGATCAGCTGTCCGTACAAAAGAAAGATTGGAATCTGCTATGATCAATCAAACCAGTTTATGAACCTGTCAGGAGGACATTGGAAAAACTGCCATTGACACAATTTAATTTTATTTTTTGAAGAAGATGACCCACACCGCCAGATCCATCGCCAAACGGGAGCTAATGCAGGCCAAAAACCACTAGGAATTTGGTCAATCTCCTCCTTCTCCACCTCTTAACATCGGAGGCCTAAGGCCATACCTTCATTTTTGTATATATACCATTATAATTTCCACCTGTCCATATTCTACCAGTGAACAGGGCACAGAAACAAGTAAATATATGGTTTCAATTTAAATAGTGTTTTATGGGCCTTCTTATTTTCATATATATATATTGTCATGATGCTTACCAAGTACCTGGTTATTTACAAAACTAATCTCAAAATTCACAAATTTACCTCACTTCAGCCAGATACCTGAACTCTTATAATAATAGGAATTACGACTGAGTACTCTAAAGGTAGCAGTGATCCCTTAAAAACTTATTAATCACTTGAAAAATCAAACTAAGTTTATCAGAATATGTGTGAGGTATCAACAATTAAACAAGAAATATTCTAGAGTAAAAGGGCATCACTCCATCACGCAACTTTAACTGTTTCCCTGGCCTTAACTCACTTTAGCAAAACTAAAAGAACAAAACATGTTTATCACTTTGCTTTATTCACACACAATGAATCCTATTCACTGGTGGTCAGTAAATGAAACAGTTTTTCTAAAAATTTTAAATACAACAAATTTTTAAATTCAAAATTTATAATTAGAAATCACAATCTGAAAAATTTAATATTACCTGAAAATAACACAAAACTTAATTAATTCTTGAATTAAATTATGAAACAAAACTAATTCACAAAAACTTTAATGTATCAGGAATTTAAATTAATTAAGCAAAATTTAAACTATCAAGAATTACTTAAGATTTGAAAAGAAAATCTTAATAAATAGAAAATTAAATCAAGTATGCAATGTTAAATTACCAAGAAATATTTAAAATGCTACGTAAATAAATGTTACATCACAAACATAAAAAAAATATGAAAATATGAAGAGATTGCAAAGACAAGAACACACAAAAGATTTATCAGTGATAATTTCACCAAGGCAAAACTTCCCTAACTTATTATACCATGGTATTAATAGGTAAAATTCACGTTACCTTACAGAAGTTTGTGAAAATTTTTGTAAAATCTCTTGCTGCAGCTGCTTTTCCACAAAACACACTTTTAATAAGGTGCAGTTACACTTTTCCTAGCCTCAGATCTCAAAAAACTAAGAATAACACCAGTGACCACAATATTCTATGTTAACCCTTAAACGCCGAACCTCTATTTACAAAAGTGTCTGCTGTATGCCGACAGGGTTTGAGAGTTAGCGCCGAAGCGGGAATGATAACAAAAATGGCCGCCCCTGATGCGAGCCAAAGATAATTCTAATCCAGAATATACATGCCATCCATCACTTAATATATCAGGTAAACCGTTAGCAAGACAGTACCACCTTGGAGGATACATTCTTTCAATGCGAGAGGAAAGTGCCCACGAAAAGAGAAAATAAAAGAACACAAAAACGAGAGGGGAGAGCCTCCCCAAGCAGCACAATTATGTTACGATACTGGCACCACATCCCCCGCGACGAAAGAACAATCCATCCAAAAGGAACTTCCTGAAGGGGTATAATAACAGAAAATACAAAATAGATATATATATAACCCAGTGAAACACCCGCAGAAACATGCTGCTAAGGTATTCCAACAAGGCCAATATGGCCGAGGCAAGACGAACGCGGAGGAACGCCTGATTTATTTAACCTCGTAATATTGAATTAGAGATCAAATAAAAGCCTCTATAACTATAAAACCCCACAAGAAGATGGTACTTAACTTAGTAGCGGTGAAATCCTGAGCGGAAGACATAATGAGCCAAAAATCGGCAAGAAAACCACAAGCACAAGGAAAGGGTAACAATAATGAAGGCGTGCTAGAATGGAATGGTTCAAGATGGCGCTTGAGGCATTGGTTGGCGGGGCGGTGAGTGTTGGCTGTAGGTCGGCTCCTCACTTTCCGGGGTTTTTGACATTGGAGATTTCTACAGAGCAGGGGCCTGTGACAGTGACATCATACACTCACCCTTATATATACCGATGTCTGTTTGATTATAGATGATCGAACTAGGGGTAGTAACCCCAGCATTCCTGATAGCTTTTTTCTCTGGTATTTTTAGCAATACTTATACCTAGAAATTAGTGCTTAATGGTAATTTCACTGGGTGACACAGGTCGAGCTCAGAAATAAATATATCATCATATATGAGACTCTTCGACTCAAACCCTGTAACAAATTCTTGGGGTTCAAGAGCCCCTCACCATGTCAAGGTGGTCCAACATTGAGGGGAGTTAGTAGTGGTGGAATGGAAGACGAGCCTGACCCATAGATAGATATGCCAATTTGGTCCACCACAGATGAGGCTGAATAATTCCTTCAAGTTTCCTCTTCAAGGAATTATTGTAATTTCTCTCGGCTGTAAGCTAAGTTCTATTCACAGCACGGCAAGACAAGAAAAATGGTGTAATTTTCATTTGAACGATTTTGTCTCCATGCGTTGAATTTGGTCTCCTTGTCAATAATTAATTTTATATGAGGACAGCAGTGATCACAATATATTTTTTATATCCAAGATGTCACTTTCATAAAAATGTTGGAATTTGCAAGAAGGGGAGATATTACCAAGCTTTATCACCATCTTTCTCTCTTACCCCTTCGTTTCCTTTTTACTTATAGTTAGTAGTTTGTATTCATTACCTTCACATTGAATATTTTATTACCTTTTTGACAGCACCATCCAGGAGGCTGGAGAGACTGTGAAACCTGTAACAATTACTCACTCTTATTACAAGCCTTATAAATTCCTTTAGAGCAAAAGTGCCAAAGAGCTTCAGTATTGGCTTTTCACCTAAGGGGTAATTCTGGATGCAGTCTTGGCTAACTCAGTACATACTGGGTAGTTTTAGAAAAGAGGATTTGCTTTTAACATATTTCTATTTGATTTACAGATTAGCAGGGCAGTTGGACAAGACAGAGATAAAAAGCTTATGAAAATTGCTTTGTGTTTGGAACTTGCTGGTAAACTTTTCTTGAAAGTCAAAGCATATCACAAAGTTCGTGAAACACTCTACTTGAAGGTAATCTTTGTTTGGTTTTAGGTGTTAGTAGGACATTGATTTAGTGTGTGTTTTTTTTTACTGAAATTTAATATAAACTTTTTTTTTTATCCATTTACAAACATGTTCCTAAAATACAAAAGTTTTGACAAGTTAGTAGTTGTAGAAAAGACAGGCAAGCACCACATTTAAAATGCCATATTGTTGGTGATAACCATGTATTATGTGGAATCGCGGTTATGTAGTTTGAAGAATTGCCATTGTTTTGCCTTTCACTTGTTTATCATTCTTCTGAGCCTTGTTGAAAAAAAGCAGATCTGTAAATATCCTTTGGAAAGGCCAATATCTTATTTGTCTACCACAGCCCTCTAACATCTAATAAATGGCTGTATTCAGAGTCCAGCATTATACCCAAAATCAATGGCTTTTATATAATTTGAAAACAAGAATAGGTAATTTCTTCAGTGGGTCCTAATTCTTGGTCTCTACCCTGAAAAAGACAGTTACATTTGACTTTTTCTTGATTCTAGAGTGCTGTCAACAGCTCTGCCACATTCTCAGGGTGTTTTCTGAAGACTGCTTTCCAGCCCCTTTATAGAGGGTTGCCTTTTTTTAATTTGGACTTGTGAATCAGGGAGATGACATAATTCAGAAAACTTTAGGTGTTGAACAGGGGAAAACTCAGTTTTTAGTAGGGCTTTGCAGTCCTCAAAGGAGCTAAAAATCCTTGGGAGTCTAAGACAAACCAGTAAATATCAGTGCAGAATTTTCTCAGTAGCTATCAACTGCTGGTATTATATTATTTCTGGGCTTGCCATTGTTGGTACAGTGAAATGTGAACAGGACATTTCTAGTTATCAGGCCCTATCATCCTAGATATACAGAAAAAGCCGGACTGGATGCCATTAGTTTTACCTCTGGTTTCGACCAGGCTTGTTAAATAACCATGTTTTCTAGGAAATTGGGTGGGTCTGAGGACTCAACAGACTCCTCCTCTCCAAAAATCTGTTAAGAAACTGACAAGGTCCCACCAACTACTAATTCTACCCACAATGCACCTCTCTAGAGAAAGAATCCAAGCTACTATAAACAACGTTGGTTTTTGAAAAATAGATTTCCATCTTTAATTTCACTTGACGGTTTATTTCACTCTTCCTGATGGTTCAGTTGATTCACTTGATGGATTCTTTCAAAGTATTCAATTTTGAATGTTTTGGAACCTCGTGTGTTAATATAAGTCCCGAGGTGACTTTCGCCTGAACAGGATGGGTTCCAGAATAACTTCTTTGCCCTAGCATTATCTCAAAATTACCAACATTGAATCGGGGCTACTCATTCTTTTAATGAGGGTTTTATGGGGCTGAGACACGCTGATCTTACTGACACATTATATTTTGCAGTTGAAACCTTCAAACCTCCACATCTCATGGCAATAACGTTTGAGAAACATTTGTTAAATGATGGTTATACCATTTCATTTAACTATTTGGAATCAGTTTCCAAAGTCTGTTTTGGGTGGTGCCCAGCCTAATGAATGTCTAGGCACTTGGGGAAGGAGTGGATTCCAAGGTAGGTTAATTAAGAACTCCCTTTGGCTTATAGATGATTCTCAGCTCTTGCAATGAGTTCGGTTGTTATTGGCAGGGTTTAAGACCAGAAGGATTCTTCATTTCGGAAGGTGGGGTTTGACATCTCTCGTAAACCTGAAGTGGCCAGAGCAGGCATATGAGTAATGTCTTTATCTGTTAATATTGAGCTCCAATGTTTATTTTTTACAAGATTTTTCAGGTAATTTTTATATCGGTCTCTATTGGGCTCTCCTAATTTTCTTAGCTCATTTGCCCGACAACAGCAAAAGACAGCTAGTCATTTGACTGAAGTGTTAGCCCTGTCTAAGAGTTGCTGATCCAGGCTTCTGATATCAAGGCAGTCATGAAGACTATCTTTAGTAGAAACTTTAGCATGAGGGTTGTGGTTGTTTTGGACAACTGAGAGGAGCTGGAGATGACAGCAGTAATTGTAATTTTGTTTAGTCTCCTGGAACAGGGCATCCGGAAGAACCCTTAGAAGGTCTTTAGTTTTAAGCTAAAATCTTTGTATTGGAGTCTAAGCTTGTTTAAATGCGGGCTTGTAGAGTGCAGCCTTTTATGAATATTGTTTATATTACTGTGGTATTATATTATTTCTGTAGTTTCTTGATCGGTGTTCGCTGATTCATGAAATGTCCCTATACAGTCCTCACATTTCTAGATTATAAGTATTGCTTAGATATACCAGAGAAAAAGCCGCCACCGGATGCCAGAGTGATCTACTCAGGTTTGGTTTGACTGTTTTAGATTTCCATTGAGAGATGTCGGTATGTCATCTAGGAGCGAGTGGAGAAGCCATTTTTACCACTTTACTAGTTTAGCTTCTCCCCAATTTTGAAGATCCTCATGTATCAATTTTTATTGTAGGTGGTGCATTACTCTGAACCAGGCTGTAAGCCTGTCTTTCCAAGTCTGAACCCCAGATAAGGGGAGCTGGTTTCTTGCTATTGGAACATGACCAGGCGTCTGTAAGATCTATAGAGGTGGTGACTCGCCTCTATTCAGATGTGGTTGATGAAGGTCTGTTAACCTCAATTGTATTTAACGGTCGGTTATTTCGGAACCAGTTCGCATTTTATGTTTGAGTTTAGAGTTGATAGGTCTAAAATCACTCTTTTCTTTTCTGAGTCTTTCATTAACAGGTCGCTGAACAAGCGTCCTTGAAATTGAAGATGTCTGACTTTCTTTTTGCCTTCTTTAAAAGAAGGTCTTCTGCATAGTCTAACAGATCCGGTGTTGGAGTCTGATAGAACCTGACAAGTGGAGGGGTCCCCTACCCAACTCCACCCTAGGCCTTTGAAATAAGACCCAGGGCCCATGGACTGAATGTCCAATGGTCCCTGAATGGCCAATCCCCACCTACCTGGGGATGCTCATTTAGTGGAGGTAGACCAGTTAATCCATTTACTGTCTCTGGCTCCTCTTGAGCCTCTACCTCTAAGATTGGAGCCTGGGACCGGGTCTAGATCTGAATCCCCTGAACCTCTATTGCCCCTGAACTGGCGGTAGCTCTGAAAAGTCTGAGACTCATAGGTAGGGTTAAAGGCCGGAGAGACATAGGTTGTTGAACCAGCGGGATGGTGAGGGGGTTGGTTCAATAAAACATAGTGTGGATGTCCTTTGGAGGTGGAAGGCTGGGCAATTTGGCCAACTGGAACTGCCTGAACAATTGTCTGGGTCTGGGGTGCCTTGTAAGGATGGAACCTCCAGACCTCTTCCTGCCTTTGGGTTGGGGCCAAGAAGAAAATTCTGACGACTTCCTCTTAAGGAACAGGAGTCCCCAACAGATCCAGGAGATTTTGATTGGCCCTTGAGGCCTCACTGATCACCGAGCTGACCATGTCCTCTGGGAAATAGGTTGGTCCCCAGACAGAGGATTTTATGAGCTTGTTCGGCTCATGACGGATGGAGGGAAGATCAGCCAGAACAAATTTTGGCAGTTCCTCCTTGCCACTATGAAGTCAAACAAATCACTCTGGAAAGAGGCCAGAAGTGATTTGGTCAGGATCCTGAACAGAGGTTCATCCTTATATACAGCAGACGTCAACTTCCGCCGAGGTGACGGAATTGATAGACCTGCTGAGACGGCACCTAGCAGCCTCATACTCAGCTTTGATCAGGACTGGAATGGAAGCCTGGGTAATTGCTCACTGAAAAGATTCGGAGCGCGCTTCGAATCTTTTCGAATCTGAGCAATTACCCACTGTAAAGGTTTTGGAGCTCCAGTCCAGCATTCCAAGTCTGCTGGGAAGAGAAGAGAGGTAGGCTCCTCTGTCTCACGAAGCTGTGGCATAAGGCTTCTCCTCTGTTCGGCCTGAAGGGTTAACTCCGCCACTTTAGAGGTGCAGGGAGTTGGGACATCCTCATTTACTGGTGAACATCATAAATCGACCTTTATGAGGGGTCAATCTAGTGTTCAAACACTCCCAGTCAGATAGGATCCTAACCCATGCCGACTGCGCTTGGTCCCTAGGGAAAGATCACTGTTTCTTTGGGAACCTTATCTTCCCTTACCAGGCTTCCTCGGAAAGCTGAGCATACCCCAACGGAAAGGAAAAACAAGATCTGCCGGGAAGAACTCCGTAATCTTCCACACAAGGCGGGTGCCACAGCCCGACATGGTTAATTTACCATTAGCGAAGGGGGCATTAGCCTTCCAAGACCTCCAAGGGTTACAATCCTCATAAGCTGGCAGCTTAGAGGCGTCTGGGATGGCATAGGTCTGTTGCTGAACCGGACCTGAACTAACCAGTCCGGCCAGCAGCGACTCTTCTTGTGCCTTCAATCTCTCCGCCAAGGACTGAACATCTACTTCCCAGGACGACTCAAAGGCTCGAGACAAGATCGCGTAAGACATTGCCTAAATGAACTGAGAAGAGACCTGTTCAGAAAGCATCCTCATCATTGACTCCGTGAAAGCTTCAGGGTCAAAGTCAGGTTTTTAGACCTGCTCGACTTTGTTCTCGACCCCTTAGAAGGGGGAGAGCTTTCTGGGCGGAAGTCGAAGGTTTGGGAGTCAATGATACCTTGGCGGAGACTAGTTACAGATGGGGTTTTCGGGGTTTAGACAACTTAGGTAGAGTCTTCGTCTTCATAGAGGACTTCACCTTGGGGATCACCGACCCGAATAGGTCCCCAAGGTGGAGCTCTTAGAGAATCCCTTGAAAGGATGAAGACGAAGACGCAGGTGAACTGAAAGACAATGGATTAACTGGTCTACCTGCCTCACTTACATCCCTACCTTCCTCTCTGGGTCGATGGCCATCTGGTTCGACGTCCAGGTTGATGTTGGCCACTTCTTGGCCACTTCACCGCACAGCTCCTGATCTTCTGATGAGACCTGGGTCTCAAGCCTAATCTTGTTGATCAGGGTTCTGCTACTTGGGGGACACGGCTGCAGAGGCCCTAGCATTTGGGTATAAGATATTGCAGATATCCTCTGCCAGCACATAAGAGACGCCCTGACCAACGTTTCTCAAGTTGCAACCAAAGCCGCCAACCCAGATCTTCAGTGTCGCCAGAGACGAAGCTTGACGGGACCGAGGGACCTGTTAATCGAATACCATGTCAATAAAAGGGATTGACAAAGATATTATCTTATGTCAAATATAAACAAAACTGTTTGAAATACAATGTTAAATACAATTGAAGGTTAACGTCCAGCCCTGAATCATCAACCACATCTGAATAGAGTGCGTGGGTTACTCACAATCGCAGCCGTCTGGGTGCCAGACTTCGAGGTGGTCATTCGACCTCGTTTTCTTGACTCTGAAACCAGCATGCGACCTGCATGCTCAGATTGGCCACAGGGTTGCTGCAACAGGAGGTTACAGCCTGGTTCCTGGCAATGCACCACCTACAATGAAAAAATTGATACATGAGTATCTAAAATGTCAGGCGGAGGAACGTGATTGCTAAACTAGTAAAACTTAAAGAAAAAATATTCTTCTCTCATCCACCGGAGTTGAGAACTGTGGATTCAGGTGGAACTCTCCAATGGAAATCTAAAACAGGTGGGCCAAACCTGAGTCAGATCACGAAAGTCAATAGACGTGACGCCAGAACGTTTCACCAGTAAATTAACCAACACACAGAAATCAACAACCAGGAGGACTAGTCGCTGAACTGGCGAAGAGCAAGGTTCGGGATGAATCACTGAAACCGATCACAGAAACTACAGAAAATAATAATAACAGTAACAAAACAATATTCATTCCGGCTCCTCCTCTACTTTATGGATTTCGAAGTTTAAACAAAGCAACGACGCTCAAGCAAAGTCTTATTAAGAACTAAAAGCGAGCTAACGATAGCTGCCGGAATGAGTCCGGATGACGGAACGGTAGGGAAGCAGGAGCAGAAAACAAAATTACAATTACTACTAGCTAAAATTTATCAACAGCTCCTCTCCAATTCCTATAAACAAAAGGCAACGACGCTCAAGCTAAAGTTTCTACTAGAAGCTAAAGCTTGAGCTAACGATAGCCCGGAACAAGTCTGGATGGCGGAACGGGAAGAAGCGGGAAAAAGCATGGCGACAACAACAGGTCAGGTGCCTAGGCACCTTCCAGAAAAAGTGTCATCTCAACGGAAAGGGCAAATGAGCTAAGCTCTAAAATGCCCTTTCTAAGGGAGAGCCAAGACAAAAGAGACTGATATCAGGGGGTGAGAAATAAGCCAAGAAGGATAAACATTGTTTCTGGTCTCCTGGAAGATAACCTCCTGAAGACATCTCCTGGATATGTAGGCTGGGTTGCCAAAATAGCCGAACGAGAAAGGACCGCTTAGCGCCAAACCCCACCTTCCAAGATTGAAGAATCAACTGGTCAGGAGGAAGGGCCTGCACTCAAACTGGAACTGGATTCAAGGCCACCCAAGAAAATCCGTACCTACTCAGGCCTATAAGCCAAAAGAAGGAGGAAGACTGGAAATAACTTAGCCTACCTTCCAAGAATCGGCAAAGCCAAACTGGTCAGGTAGGCTAACAAACACCACCCAAAACAGACTCAAGAACTGATATTATAATTAAATGAAATGGTATTTAACACATTTAACAAATGTTTTTTATTTGCCCTACTAAAGGAAAGCTAGGCTAGGCCTAACTTTCAACTTCTAAAATATAATAATAATCCTATCTTGTTGTCGGAGATCGAGCACAAAATTGAAACTATCATTAAAAGACCTTAGTAATTTAATTTTCAATCGTCTTTGATTCTAAAGATGGCATTCAGATAATAAATTGGCTGTATTTGCATTAATTAAGACAAATGCCTTTTGTACATATTTATATTTATATCAGGCGAAAGTAAAAAAGGGATTTAAAATAAATTTTTCGAGTCCCAAAACATTCAAAATTGAATACTCAACTTGGAAGAAGATGCTGCTTTTGATTCAACTGAAGCCATCAGGGAAAAGGGAAATAATCCAAAAAAGAAATTTTAAAGATGAAGGAAAAATTTCTAGCACCACAAAAACCAACGTGTTATATTTTATGAACTAGCCAAAAAAGCGTGCTATAAGCGGATGGTGCATTGTGGGTAGAATTAGTAGTAGCGGTGGTGGGACCGTTGTATCGGCACCTCTTAGGCAGAGGGGTTTTGGAGAGGAGGAGTCTATTGGGTTAAGTGTCTGTGGTAGTGGCCCCCACTCGCTCCTAGATGACATACCGACATCCTATAAGGATGTATCGAACCAGAGGTAGTAACTCTGGCATCCTATTGGCTTTTTTCTCTGGTATATCTAGCAATACTTATACCTAGAAATGTGTGCTGTATAGGGACATTTCACTGAGCAACACAGGCCTTCACCCAGAAATAGATTTTTCCTTCGTCAAAATCCCTTTATTACAGTGGGTCCCCACTAGATCGGATCAGCAATTGCACCTTCAATTAATCACAGGTTTTTCTGTGGAACTTATCTTCAAATATATCACGGAAAATTCACTACTTCGCAGATTTTTTTATAGAGCAATATTCACTAATTATTTTATTTTCATTTTATTTTCCTGACTAAATACATTTTTTTATGATAAAAAAATGATTTACTAATTTTCAAATAATACTGATGTAAAAACAGCAAAGTATCAATAAAATGCTAATTTGAAATTCTGCAAAATCACAAGACAGCTTACCAACTTACATAAACACCTCAGTTCAACCCTCTCTCTCTCAGTATAGATATCCTTTAACGAAAAAACACAGCAAAGTATCAACAAAATGTTATTTCACTTACAGAAGCTGTTTATACTATATTATATTATTGATGTACTATCATCTGATATGTATAAAAAAAAAAATTACTGTCCCAACATTTGTAATTGTTTTCAATGACATAAACGTACTATCAGTTCATCCCCCCTCTCTCTCTCTCTCTCTCAGTATACATATCCTTTAATGAAAAAACACAGCAAAATATCGATAAAATGTTATTGCACTTACAGAATCCATTTATACTGCACAATATTGATCTACTATCATGAAAATGTAAAAATGATTGTCCTGACATTTGTAATTGTTTTTACCCATGTAAACATAATATCAGTTCTCTCTCTCTTAATGAAATATGAATTACTACTGTATCATAAATTTTTATGTACAAAATTAAAAATATTAATTCCATTAGTACATTTGTTTCTTTTAGCAACTAAAAAATTATTTTCCTAATTTTATCGGTAGTAGGCTCAATCAGCTGATTCTGAGAACGTAAACATTACAAATGTCGGAACGATTAGTTTTTTATACTTATGACGATGATAACAGATCAATATAATACAGTTCCCCCCCCCCCTCCTATTCGTGGCATTTAGGACCACAACCAACCATGAATACCGAAAATCTGCGATATATTGGAACCCCCTTTAAAAACACTAATATGTAACTGCCTATTTCAAGCCAATCAGCAGGGAGGAAAGCTGGTACCCTGCTGTGTGTCTGGCTCCATTCAATCCTTCCAGATAATATCTGTCATCATGGAGAGAGAGAGAGGAGTGAACTGAGTACAGCATACCTGAAACTAAAATACTTTTAACTGCTTAACCCTTAAACGCCTGTTGGACGTAGCAAACATCGACTAAAATTGTCTGTTGAATGCCGAGTGGACGTAGCAAACGTCGACTACAAAAAATTTCAACCTTTGGTCAACTTTAACTCGACCGAAATGGTCGAAAAACGCAATTGTAAGCTAAAACTCCTACATTCTAGTAATATTCAATCATGTACCTTCATTTTGCAACAAATTGGAAGTCTCTAGCACAATATTTCGATTTATGGTGAATTTTTGAAAAAACTTTTTCTTACGTCCAGCATGTAACTTGGCAAAAAATTTCAGAAATTCTTTCGTCATTTTGTCGTAATTTTTGCACTGTTCTATATTAGCCGTTACATAAAGTTTTATATATGAAAATGTGTGCAATTTCATGTACAATACAACAGAAAATAATTCATGGTTGTAGCTTTTATCAGTTTTGAAATATTTTCATATAAATCACGATAACTGCCAAAATTTCAACCTTCGGTCAACTTTGACTCGACCGAAATGGTAAAAAACGCAATTGTAAGCTAAAACTCTTACATTCTAGTAATATTCAATCATTTACCTTCATTTTGCAACCAATTGGAAGTCTCTAGCACAATATTTCGATTTATGGTGAATTTTTGAAAAAAACTTTTTCCTTACGTCCGCGCCAGAAATTCTTTCGTCACGTTGTCGTAATGTTTGCACTGTTTTATGTTAGTCGTTACATAAAGTTTTATATATGGAAATGTGCGCAATTTCATGTAGAATACAACAGAAAATAACTCATGGTTGTAGCCTTTATCAGTTTTGAAATATTTTCATATAAATCACGATAACTGCCAAAATTTCAAGCTTGGTCAACTTTAACTCGACCGAAATGGTAAAAACGCAATTATAAGCTAAAACTCTTACATTCTAGTAATATTCAATCATGTACCTTCATTTTGCAACAAACTGAAAGTCTCTAGCACAATATTTCGATTTATGGTGAATTTCTGAAAAAAAAAAAAAATTTTTCCTTACGTCTGCGGTAACTCTGCCGAACATCTCAGAAATTCTTTCGTCATGTTGTCGTAATGTTTGCATCGTTTTACATTAGTCGTTACATAAACTTTTATATATGAAAATGTGTGCAATTTCATGTAGAATACAACAGAAATTAGCTCATGGTTGTAGCTTTTATCAGTTTTGACATATTTTCACATAAATCACGATAACTGCCAAAATTTCAACCTTCAGTCAACTTTAACTCGACCGAAATGGTAAAAAAACGCAATTGTAAGCTAAAACTTTTACATTCTAGTAATATTCAATCGTTTACCTTCATTTTGCAATAAACTGGAAGTCTCTAGCACAATATTTCGATTTATGGTGAATTTAAAAAAAAAACATTTTCCTTACGTCTGCGCGGTAACTCTGCCGAACATCTCAGAAATTCTTTCGTCTCGTTGTTGTAATATTTGCACCATTTTATATTAGCCGTTACATAAAGTTTTATATATGAAAATGTGCGCAATTTCATTTACAATGCAAAAAAAAATAACTCATGGTTGTAGCTTTTACCAGGTTTGAAATATTTCCATATAAATCACGATAAATAGAAAAATTCGACTTTCGGTCAACTTTAACTCGACCGAAATGGTCGAAAAACTGCAATTGTAAGCTAAAACACTTACAGTCTAGTAATATTCAATCAATTAGCTTCATTTTTCAACAAACGGGAAGTATGTAGCACAATATTTCGATTTATGGTGAATTTTGAAAAAAAAAATTTTGTTACGTCCAAATGCTATTTAATTCATGCATCATTTTGTGATAATATTTTGTCTGTGTTGCTTTGATCGTTTTAAAATTTGTTATATACCAAAATCATCACAATTTAGTGTACAATACAACTAAAAAAAATTAAGTCATTAGCTTTAACCGTTTTGCTTACAGCGATTTGTATACAATTATATACGAGTTTTTTTTTTTTTTCGCTGTCATATATTCCAATATTTATATATGATAATGATATTTTTTTTCATTTCTGATGGTTGCATACTAAACTTCAGGCAATGACAAAAAAAATGAGCCAAAAATGAACTCTTAATCTTAAAAACTAAGCGTGCTGTGATTTTTTGAAAAAAACTTTTTTCCGCTTCGGCGCTAACTCACCGAACGCCGCCGGCATACGGGAGACGTTTTTGTAAATAGTGCTTCGGCGTTAAAGGGTTATTTTAATAGTTCAAACAAATTTGTACTTTGCATTATCCTAAAATATTTATTATCATTTCAAAGTCATCTTACAGCATTATTACCCTTAAAATATATGGCTCACAGCTACGTGTGAAACTAATAGTTACCCTGAGAGAGAGAGAGAGAGAGAGAGAGAACTGAGTTGTTTACATCAGTTTAACAATAAAAAATTTTGGGACCGTATTTTTTTTTATACATATTACAATGATAATAGATCTGTATATTACATATACAGTAAACCCCCTGTATTCATGTTCTCAAGGTTCGCAGACTCACCCACTCGCGGGTTTTTCTATGGAACCTATCTAAAAAATGTTCACGGGAAACTCACGTATTCGTGGGTTTTTCCATGGAACATATCTATAAAAATATTCGCGGGAAACTCCATATTCGCAGATGCAGATTTTTTTTCTTTTTTGTATAGCAATATTATTCTGTATTTTCATATTTATTGTATAATAACATTAAATAATCATGTAAATCAATAATAATACTGTACTACAGTACTGTACATATAATAGTAATAGAAATTAAATAATAATATTATGTAATACTACACTGGGTACCTTAATAATAATAAATAATACAGTAAAGTTAAATCATACGGGTAGTAACTGGTGAGAATGTTGATTTCAGTATGCTGTTGATGATGATGATCATGAATTAGTTGTGCAGTACGATGAATGACGGGAGGCGCTGTCATGTTAAGGTATTTGAACATGGCAACGAAGGTGGTACAGTAGGGCTGCATGAGTATTTTACCTTGTTCATGCTCAGTGTGGGCGACCGCAATTAATGTCATGCTGTAATGGGCTGCTACTTCTCCGTGACTTTTGCCCTCTCTTAACAAAACAATCATGTCCACAGTACTTTCTTCTCATCAGTCATTACAGTAATTGTAGGCTATTGGCCAGAGGCCTTAGAAGAAGCAGAGCATTCAGAGGACATCTTAATGCAAGATTTCAAAAAATATTTTAGGCCATAGTACTGTACACGCAAAACACACAAACGTGAGATAGCAATAAAACAGGTTATATTGGGTCATTTGCTGATAATTTGCCGCTACGGTATATGCATGGTATATACTAACACTGATCTTCTGCGCATACAGTACATACATTTTATAAAATGTTTTGTTGTAAGATGATTTTTAAATATTACATACAAAAAGTGTTTTAGGATGATACATAGTACAGTACAGCACTACGGGTAGTACGTAGAGCATATCTAAAATACGTAAGACAACAGGAATACTGCAGGGTACGTATGTTTACATCTGCGGTACATAGCATTTTCATGTATGTAAAGTATATATTAATGACTACTGTAAGTGCATTTTGTAAGTTAAAAATGATTTACTAATTTTCAAATATTACAGTACTGTAATATATTAACGTAAACACAGCAAAATTTCAATAATATATATTTGTTTTTCTTAAAAGTGCTTCACCCAAGCCACCTCTCTGCAAACACAAAGAAATTGCGATGCTGGACGCTGTGTACCCAGGATCAGTGATACTCGACACACTATTGGCTGTTCACTTGGCGCTGATTGGCTGAACATTCACAACGAACTCGCGAACACCGAATTCTGGGAGACCGCTCCACAGCATCCTCCTCAGATTGTGTGTATAAGTTCGCAGCATCTTACCTTGTGAAACCGTGCTTCTGTCCGTTTTGATTTTTTATCTTTGTGCATCAGCGGTATTCTGCCCTAAAATGCCTCCTAAAAAACGCCCTGCTCCTTCAAAGCCTTCTGGCAGAGAGTCTAAAAGAAAGAAGACTGTTATGAAACTCAAGGAGAAGGTGAAACTTCTTGACATGTTAAAAGGGGTGAAACATTTCAGTGTTTGACATGTTAAAGGAGGGCAAAAGTTTTGCAGTGCGAGTTGGCCGCCATTTCAGTGTTAATGAGAGCACAGTGAGATATATCAAGAAGAAAGAGGCGGAGATATGCAAGTCTGTGAGTATGAGCTACTTCGGTAGTGCAAAGACAGTTGCAACAGTGCGGGATAAAACAATCGTGAGAATGGAATCTGCTCTGGCAATCTGGATAAAGGACTGCCGGAAGAAAAACGTGCCCCTCGACTCCAACATCATTCGCGAGAAAGCACAACAACTCTACCAGCAGTTATCAACTGCTAAGGAAGGCGACGACGTAGTACAGGCAGAGGAAGGCGTTGAAGAAGGCGAATTAGAATTTTTAGGCTTTGATGAACCAGCAGAAGAAGAAGAGGGGGAAGAGCCCCAAGCAGGACCATCATCAGTGCCTCAGGGTTTCCAGGCCAGCAAGGGGTGGTTCCACCGATTTCAAAAGCTGTTCCACCTAAAGTCTGTTACTCTGCATGGGGAATCAGCATCTGCAGACACTGAAGCAGCCGCGAAATATCCGGAGGCCTTCAAGAAGATCATTGAGGAGAAGGGCTACCATCCAGAACAGGTGTTCAATATGGATGAGACTGGCCTGTTCTGGAAGAAGATGCCTTCCCGGACATACCTTATGAAGGACGAAGCTAAAGCCTGCGGATTCAAGGCCCAGAAAGATAGGGTTACCCTCATCATGTGTGGGAATGCAGCTGGTTTCATCCTTAAACCAGGCCTCATTTACAAGGCTGCAAACCCCAGGGCCCTCAAGAATAAGAACAAGGCATTGCTTCCTGTGTTCTGGATGCATAACCCTAAGGCCTGGATCACCAAAGTCCTCACAGAGTACTGGTTCCATCAGAGCTTCATCCCTCAAGTTAGGCAATACCTGAACGACTTGGGCATGGAGTTCAAGGTGTTGCTGATTATGGATAATGCTGGTGGCCACCCTCTCAATCTTTCTTACAAGGGAGTCCAGCTTGAGTTCCTCCCTCCCAACACCACCTCTCTCCTCCAGCCTATGGACCAGGGCGTGATCCGTGCCTTCAAGGAACTCTACACCGGGAACTCCCTCCAGCACCTTGTAACAGCAATGGACAGTGACTGAATTTACGCTAAAAGAATATTGGCGTAAATTCACGATTGCCACATGTCTGAGCATCATCAGCTGATCACTGAATGACATGAAGAAGGAGACCCTGAACGCATGCTGGAACAAGTTGTGGCGGAGTGTGTTCATGATTACAGGGCTTCTCTCCTGAAGAAATTCAACATTCAGCCATTAATAAGGCTGTCCAGTTGGCGAGGATTCTAGGTGGGGAAGGCTTGAGGACATCACCGAGGATGAAATCGGCACCCTTATTGATGCTCACTCTGACCCCCTGATGGACCAGGATTTGGAAGAGCTGACGAAGTCTGCCAGTGAGGAAGAAGATACGCCAGGTTCAGGGGGGGAGCAGGAGAAAGAGGAGAGCGGCCTGACTTTGGAACGTCTGTCCCACATGAAGAGAATGGTTACAGATATGCAGGAGTATGTTTCAACATGGGATCCTTTTATGGAACACTCCTTAAAGTTTTCAGACATGCTTGATTCAGCATGGGAGCCCTATAATCAAACCCTCACCACCAGGAAAAAGCAGCGACAGCAGCTGCCTATCACCATGTTTATCAAACGGACGAAGAAGGCCCCTCCAAAGCCTCCCAAATCACCCAAAGTAGTGCCTCTCGAATCGCCTGAAGAAGTGCCTCCTCAGCCGCCTGAAGTCGTGCCTCCCAAATCAACTGAAGAAGTGCCTCCTGAAGGTGAAGAGGCAACCTCAGATGAGTTGTAACTCCTCTGCTTTGCTGTGCAGTCATATCTTCATCGTCATTCATCGCACTGCACAGCTAATTCATCATCATCATCTTTAATCAACATTCATTGTTGGTGAGTACCCATGTGATTTATGTATGTAGTAATCTTAATATATAAGTACAGTAGTATGAAATTTTTTAAAATGTGCACAAATTTTTTTGTAATTTTTTGTCTCTCTTTTTGTGAATTACGTATACGTAAATACCAATGTTCCCCCCGAAAAGAAAACGGGACGGCTTATAACCGTATGAAAGAAACTGTGCGTGGCTGAATACGTAGGGGGGACTGGATTATTTTCACCTACAGCTGTAAGCCATACAGTACGTACGTATAAATGTAATGATAAAATGTTTAAGATGACTTGGAAATTATAGTAATAGTATCATTTCAAAGATTAATACAGTAATAAGGTAATAGTTTAATGTATATTTGATGTAGGCTGGTATTTTTAGGCATACAGTACTCTGGTGTTGACCTTTCATGGTAGACAGGTACAAATATACGTAGTATTAAATTTTTTAAAATGTGCATACGTTTTTTAAATTTTTGTCTCTCTTTTTGTGAATTTCATATTGTATACGTAAATACCAATGGTTCCCCCTGAAAAGAAAACGGGACGGCTTATAACTGTATGAAAGAAAATGTGTGGCTGAATACGAAGGGGGGACTGGATTATTTTCACCTACAGCTGTAAGCCATACAGTACATACGTATAAATGTAATGATAAAATGTTTAAGATGGCTTGGAAATTATATTAATAGTATCATTTCAAAGATTAATACAGTAATAAGGTAATAGTTTAATGTATATTTGATGTAGGCTGGTATTTTTAGGCGTACTTTGGTGTTTGACCCTTCATGGTAGACAGGTATAAGCGTTTTTAGAGGGGCGTTGTAAGCATTCGCGGATTTAACCTATTCGCAGAGGTGTGTGGGACGCATCCCCCACGAATACGGGGGGGTTCACTGTACTGTTTCCTTTTACATACTTTGTCATTTATACAATGCTTATAACTATTGTTATTAAAAAGAAGTGAAGTGGTCAAGTCTTTTGGCATATTTACAACAGTTTCATATTTTTAAAAGGATACTTGCCTTATAGTGCCTTTAAAAAACAAGAAATCTTTAACACTGGATAAGTGTGCAGGCTGCCACATCAGGAGAAAAGCAACTGCAGTTCAGTTGTAGCTGAAGCTCTGAATCCAAATATCAAGCTAGATTCCTCCCACCCACCTTCTTCTTTGGTTGTTTGTGTACATTTACTGGTATTTCCTACTGGTACTTGGTTTTCATATGGTAGCTCAGGTTTATCTGTAACAATTCTGAAGGACATATTTATTGCTCAAGTTAGTTTTGCATTATTTGTTCATATACAGAACAACCCTTGGTCTTAACATAAGGAGAAATTCTCTGGCGCTAGCTGGAGTTCTGTTAAAACCACACAAGGAATTGGTGGCAACTGGCATCAGACAGTAGGGGAGGAGGAGGAAGCTTAGTGACCTACTTTACCCCCAGCTACACATCATCAATTCAGTCTCTCTAACCATCTTCGAAGCAAGACGGTTTGGTGCCTATCTTTTGCAAGAAACCTGTTATTTCACACTTCCTGCCCACTTATGCCTGTGGCATTCTGGTTTATTCTGGTTTTTTCTGTCTTTTTTTTGTTGTGTGTGTTTGTGTGGTTTTGATGTGTTTTTTACTTGCATTTCCCAAATGCAAGCCCATGTTTCGGGTAAGTCTCTCAGGTGTCAGAGACGCCTTGGAGACGGTAACACCCCTTGTTCCTGTTACTAGTCTACTTTGTCTACTGACCCTCAACCCACTTGTAGTGGGTGCAGATCTAACGTTTGCAAAGTAGGTAACCCATGTTCTGTGTGTTGTCTTTGATCTGAGCAATGGAAGAGATTTGCTAATAAGAGGCGGTATAAGAGGAAATCAGTGGCGTCATCTTGGGAAGGCTTTTTGTCTCCTTTAATGGTTGGCATTCATATTCTTGTTCAGCATCTTCCTTACCAAAGTCACCTCTTGCTGCATCTTCTCACAGAGGTTATTCTCCTTCTCATTCTTCTTTGGCTTTGTCCTTAGAAGATTTGAGGAGGGGGGGGTTGGTTTCAGGAGGTCACATTTGTAATGTTGTTTTCCCTGTTCTTTCAGAAGGGGATGCTTCCCCCCCTGGCTGGAGGAGGCAGCTCCCTCTAGTACAGTTTTTCCAGAAGATGCGCAGAAATATCTGATGTAGTGCTGAGCTTTGCTAGGCCTATCAAGGGTGCCAACCCTTTCCGACCTTTTGCCTCACTGCATGTCATCTTGTACCGTAGCGACTTCCGCCATGACAGTTTCCAGATCTTCTGTTTCAATGATGTCATCTCATCTTACAATGGCTTTTTCAAATGCTATGGTTTCTGTGACGTTATCCCATCTGTCTACAGCTCTCCCAGCACCTGTCTCCATGCCGTCTCCTTCTAGGCAGGGTCTGTTGATGTCCTCCCTTGAGTCTCCTATGTCTGCTCCCTTCAACTCTCTCGTCCAGGCTCTCTTTGACAGAGTTGAAGGTGTGTTTCTCAAGAAGCACAGCTGTGTTGAGCTTCCAATATCCAAGAAGAGATGTCACAGATAGCCTTGCTCATCCTTGTCTTTGTCTTCTGACTCTTCTTCATCTTCTGTTTTGCCCATCCCTGTCAGACAATGGAAGGAAGAGGATTCTGTAGTCTCTCCTAGGGAGAAGATTCGCAGACAATCTTTGGACCATCGCTCTTCATCTCCTTCACCTGATGCTCGGCCGTGCAAGCCCGTCCGTGTTGTTCCCATTGCTTTGTCTTCGCATGACTGTACTGTCAGTGTAGCAGACGTCCATGTTTCTCCTGCTTTAGAACCAGACCCATGGCCTTCTCATCACAAAGAACAAGAGTCAATTGTCCAACAAGTCCGTAGGAAGGATCTTCATGCTCCAGTTAAGAAGTCACTTGTGAAGCAACTTTCTCAGGACAGAAACTTTCCTCATTCCCAAGTTCACGTTCTTCCAAGAGAAATAGTGAGTGGCGCTCTTGCTCACACGGCTGTGACTCTAGGTCACATGGCCATGGCCATCCTTCACATCACAGCAGCCCAATGCATGACCGTGATCGTCCATGCTCTCGATCTCACAGCCGTAACTGTTCTACACAAAATGACAACTCAGCACACAGCCATGACCGGTCCTCAAGGAATGTCAGCCCAGCCAATGGCCGTGTCCGTGCCTCAAACAATGACAGACCAACGAACAGCCGTGACCGTAGTCTGCATTTCTGATCTCATGGCTGTAGGCTCTTTTCTAGAGATGACAGCCCTGCATGGCCGCACAACCGATCAAGACATTCAGCTACTCATCATAGTTCTTGCTTTCATTCCTGTGGGCGGTATTGGATTCAGGAAAAGACTATTTCCTGTTCTTATAGGTCTACAGGCCCCCAAGAAGGTCCTGGGACCTGAACAGGTCTATGCTCCAGTGGTAAATAATGAAGTCCTGTCTCCCCTGACTCGGTTAATAGACTAGACCATGATTCACATGGCCTGGAGGTGGAAGATACAGATCATCAAGAGTTTATGACTACTTATGCTGAGGTCATTGAACATATTTGTGGGTGTAACAACCTAGCTGAAGAAACTGTGGTTACCTCATACTTTAGGCGTTGAAGCTCTTCTAGAACCTAAGAAAGACACTAAGTCTTCCTTGGGATTACCATGCTCTAAGCATGCTGATTTCATTCTTAGCCAAGTGAATTCTCTCATCTCCGGAAGGGATAATTCACTTCCAGTAGATCCTGTAGGGTACTTCCTTTGCCATTACCTCGACATAGACGCTTATATGCAACCTCCAAGGTTTCCTTACAGCCTAAATAAGTTAACCCAGACCTGGTTCATTTAGAGCCAGTGGTTCCCAACCTTTTTTGGCCATGCCCCACCTAATCATTTTTTTGGCATCCTGATGCCCCATGGTGATATATAATTCTTACTATTTGAAAAGTGGACTCCTCTTCATGTGGAGAAAGCCTAAAAGGCCATTAACTTGGTTTAAACATTCTCAGATTGCCCCCGTTAGAAATCAGATAACATACACCCCACATTGGGAACCACTAGTTTAGGTGCAAGAATTACATTAGACCAGATTAAAGCGGAGTCCATCCTTCGCTCAACTAGAGGTGGTTGCCTTGGAGTCAAATGTTTCATCAGCCTTCCAGGTCGCCTCATGGCTTGATTTATGGGCAACAACAGTGGCTCAGATCTCTTCATCTTCAATGGGCAACACTGAAGTGCTGCCGCCTTTAGGTTGTTGCAGTCTGGCAGTAAGACGATTTCTCACATGGCTCACTTTACAACTAATGTGTGGGCCAATTTGCTTCTAAAAAGAAGAGATGCTGCTCTTTCTAGAGTTTCAAAATTCATCAGTACAGATTCCCTTCTAGCCTTATGGAATAGGGGTTATCTTGACCACCACATTTCTCTTCTCCAAGGATCAGCTTGCCTCTGCAATTAACAGGCATAGAGCAGACAATAATGATTGTCTTGTACATCAAGCGGTCACGAAATTGTCTGGCATTTCTTGTACTGGCATTTCCAAACGAAGACCTCAATCTAGTTCTTACACGTCACCTAAGAGACCTCAAAGTGTGGCAGTACCACACAGAGGTTGTCAACTTTTGCCACCTCAAACTAAGAAGACTAACTCAGAAGTGGCTCTTTCAGCCCCATTCCTCCAGGCCCGGAAGAGGAGGCAGAGGCAGAGCCAGAGGAGGTAGACGATAGAGTGGGTGCCCTCCCTACTCACTGCCTTTAGTGGGGGGTGCCAGGCGAGCCATTGGGCAGCTTGGCAGCAGTACGGGGTGGAGAGGGTAGTAGATGCAGTAATCTACAGGCGAGATATCTGTTACCCGTCAATTTTCCTCCTCCTCTCTAAGCTAACCCTTCACCAATCAACGTACATTCCAGGGTCACCAAAGCCTCTAGCTCTCCAAGAGGAAGTGAAAAAAATGTTGGTAAAGGGGGCCGTGAAGATAGTTCAAGATCCTTCTCCAGGTTTCTACAGTCACATCTTTCTGGTTCCCAAGGGAACATGTGATGGAGACCGGTAATAGATCTGTCACCCTTTTCATGAGGAAGACGTCATTCAAGATGGAAACCCATGCAGTCCTTGCAGCCATCAGGAAAGACGACTTCATGCTGGCTATAGACCTGAAGGATGCTTATTTCCAGATTCCAGTTCACCAATCATCCAGGAAGATTCTTCGCTTCAGCCTTGGAGAGAGAGTCTACAATTCATGGTTCTTTACTTCGGCCTATCAACAATCCCACCGGTGTTTACAAGAGTATTCACCTTAGTCTCATTCTCATGGGATTCACATCTTGAGATATCTCGACAACTGGCTAGTCCTCGTGAGTTCTCGGGTAAAGCTGACCCGAGACAGAAATCGTCTACAGTACTTCAATTTTATCGTGGCTTAGGCATTGTGATAAATGTGAAGTTGAATCTTTTGCCCAGTCAGAGGATCCTTTACCTGGGCATGATCATGGTCATGACAGTGGCGAAGGTGTTTTCCATCAGTTCAACAAATAGTCAAGTTCAGGAGCACAGCCCAGTCCTTCCTGTCCAAACAGAAGCATCCAGCTTGTCAGTGGCAGGTCATCCTAGGTTATTTGTTACAAGTATCCCTAGAAAAGCTGGTTCCTCATGGTCGTCTTCACTTACGCTCTCTTCAATGGAGACTGAAGGAATTTTGGTCCCCTTCTGGTTCCTCTATTGAAAGAAGTAAGGCAAGACTTAGCATGGTGGCTAGATGAGGAGAACCTTCTTGGACGCCTCATACGAAGGACTGTGGTGTCTCCAAGAAAAACAGCATATCAACATCCTGGAGCTGAAGGTAGCCTTCCTAGCACTTCAGGAATTCTAAGAAAGGGTGACAGGGCACTCCTGATCCTCATGTCTGACAACACTACAGCGGTAGTTTCTGTCAACAAATGGGGGACTAGTATCCCGTTATCTTCACAAGTTGAATGTGCAGTTACACTAATGGACGGTCTCCCATTCAGTAGACCTCGGCCAAATGCACGGAATGGTCACTTCATCAGCAGGTAGCGGAAAGGCTATTCCATCTGTGGGGAAGACCTACCATAGACTTTTTTGCAACAAGGTTCAACAGAAAACTAGGTTTTTGTTCAGGTCATTTCAGATCCTTGGGCTGTGGCAGAGGACGCCCTTCAGCATCCCTGGGACAACCTGGAAGCATACGCCTTCCCCCCCTTTTTTTATTTAATCTGTCAAGTGATCAACAGAGTGATGATCTCCCAACCTCAGGATGACTCTAGTAGCTCCCTTTTGGCCATGCAGAATGGTTTCCTGATCTTCTAACCTTGTTGACCGAAGCTGTGAGAGAGATTCCTCCATGGCACAACCTTCTGCACATAGGGACCCTACTGATCTGTGAAACCTCTCTCTCTTCACAGCTAGAGACTGATACTTGCAAGTGAAAGGCTTTTCTCGAAGAGCAACTACAGAGATGTCAGGCTACCCCAGAAGATCAGCTACAGCTGTGTATCAGGGAAAATAAGAAGTCTACTGTGATTGTCGTCATTAGTGGGGTTTCTCTTGTGTTAGAATTCCTATTCAACAAGTAGTGGACTTCCTCATCTTTCTCCGTAGGGAGAAACTACTCTCAATTTCAGCCATCATGGGTTATAGAGCTGCTCAAGGACTAGTTCTCTGTTTGAAAGGAGTGGATCTCTCTTCATCATAGGAATTTTCTGTGCTCCTTAAGAGTTTCAAGCAGTCCTGTCCCCCAAGAGATCTCAGACCTTTAAATTGGGACCTGACCATAGTGCTCAGCAGTCTTACTCGCCCTCCATACGAACCCTTGCAATGCTTAGCAGACAAGAAATTAAATCTCAAGATGGTTTTCGTACTGGCCTTGGCTTCTTCAAAGAGGGTCTGAAAAACTATGTGGACTCTCTTTTACATATGAGGGGTTGGAGTTCTGTAACCTTCGAATTTGTCCCAGAATTTATAGCGAAGACTCACAATCCTTCTATTCATGATGACAGATTGGAGTCCTTATTGATCCCCTCTCTCCGGGATTTTGTTGGTGTTGACCCAGACAAACTGTTGTTATGCCCCATCAGGGCACTGTGTAGCTATCTAAAAAGGACTTGACATCTCAGACCTGATACCCTTAGAATTTTTGTTACCATAGGCCGAAACAAGAAAGAAGTGTCCAAGAATACTCTCCTTTTCATTAAGTGAAGTAATTAGACAAGCTTACACCTGTACTTCACATTCAGATGCTGATACAGTGCATGCAAGAGCACATTATGTTAGGGGCCTACGCCCTACTGTAGCTTTCAAGAACTTGTCAGTTCACAGGATTTTGAAGGCAGGTACCTGGCTTCGCCAAACCCCCTTCACATCCTTTTCCATCTGTGGGACATTGCCCACAGCTGCTCAGACACTTTTTCCTTGGGTCCGGTGGTGGCTGCTCAGCAAGTACCCCTGGCAGGACGTTAGTATCTTACCTATAATGATGGATGTGAAAGGTGAGTGAATGAGATGAATGGTCTACTTCCTTTCCCTATCTTTTACTTCTCTACCGGTGGGCAGTAGAGAGAATAATTCCATCATATGCTGTAACTGGTTAGATGCAGGTGAGCAAGCTTCCTTTCTATAAAATTTATATGTCTGTTCCTACTTAATAGAAGCAAGTTCCATTCCTCTCTCTTACAAGGGGAGAGGGGAAATGGCAACAGACATATTGGTGGCTAATGTAAGTTTTGTTATCTCCGACAGTTCTTCACCATCATCAAGACACACAATAAAGGTATGTACTTCATATTCTATTAGCCGAGATGTCTGGCTGTTCAGTAACCTATGCTCGACAGATCAGAGGCTTTAACTCCTTCCTATGGTCAGGAAGTGAGCCCAGGTGGTCCAAACCTCCAGTTGGTTCCAAGACTTTATCCTCCCTCTGAGAGTAAGTCATCCTTACGTTAAGACCAAGGTTTGTTCCGTGTATAAACAAATGACACATTTTAAATAAATTTTTATTTTTCATAACTAACAAACAAACCTTCTGTCTTAACATATACGGCCCACCTCGAACCACCTCTCATTTTTTCCTGGGCTAGAAGGAAACTTGAATTTTGATGTGTGGCTGGGGTAAAGCAGGTCGCATAGCTTCCTCCCCATTGGTTGATGCCAGTTGCCACCAATTTCTTGTGTTGTTTTTAACTTGACTCCAGCTAGTGCCAGAGAATTTACCCTTACATTAAGACTGAAGGTTTGTCAGTTATGAAATATACAAATTGATTTAAAATTTGTCTTTTTTATGTATACATGTATTATATAATTCCCGTATCTTATTCGAGTGCTTTGGTAAGAATTCGAAGTCTGTTTGCATACATTTATATTACAGCAGTCGACATTATCAGGAATGTTGCCATGAAAAATGTTTATTGAAGAAAATATTTCAATGTCAGATCAGCTTGCACCAACTAAAGTCGGACCCACAATGTCAACCTTGGTACCTAGTTTCATGCATTCATGTATGGACTTATTTTACATTGCTTCTTGCACACCTCTTATTTGGGTCAGGTCCTAAGTAGGCCCTTTGAATTGTGAAGCAGTGATTTGCATTTCTTATAAATGCACAAAAAATGTTATTCAGTTAATCATATTTATTAAATACGTTATGTTTCTGTTATGTTTCGCCACAACTTATTTTGTGTGTCATAATTGTATCTTATTATGCAATTTCATTTTCAGGCTCGGCTGTATCATGAAATTGGATGTACAGAAGAGAGGAATAAATGTGCTCTAGAATTTCGTCAGTTTGAACTGCAACATCCTTGTCAGTCATTTCAATTGTCTGTTAATACATTTTGATTATGGCAATAGAATTTGTATTTTTTGTACAGTAATTGCACTACTAACTTTTGCCTAATTATGTAGATTTACTAGAACAGTATATAAAAATACATGACCAAAATGTCTTTCATGATGTATCTTACCTTCAGTAAAATTCCAAGGTGAAGAGACTGTCAGGATATTTTTACACATGACAGTCTGTCTATTTATGCTGCATAAAAGGGAGTTGTGACTAGTACCTCAAAGTACTAATGCCAGAACTCTTTTTTTTTTTATTACTCAAATGCTAGTGCCCCTGTCTAGATCAGGTCTAAGAAAAAGAGTGGATTTGTGACTCTTAAAGAAAAAAAATTCTAACCTGGACAAGTAAATAATATGAATCAAGTATAACTTGAGTATGAAAAGAATTAATGGCAGAAAAACATTTGGGAAAAATAATCAAGAAAAGGAACAAATTCTAGGGTTCCCGAGAAACTGTGAAGTGATAATGCACCAAGTGTAGCATGAGAGGGTGAATCTCCTTGAGATCAACAGAATATTGGATAACCAAGTCTAAGAGAAATATCTAAACTGATTTTCTCTTACAAACCTAACAATACTCGCCAATGTCTTTAACCTAATAGACAGAAAATTACCTTGAGTAGTTCTGATCATGTGCCACCTGGCTCAGTAGGCCTACAGCAGGTATGTATTCCACTTTTCACGTAATCCAGAACGTCAGCTGTGAGGTCAGCGGAGTTGGGAGGAGAGCACTTGTTATACATGATAAAAATCTGTTTTTTTTTTTTTTTTTTTTTTTTTAACTACAGTCAACCCAACCGCTGGTATCTGTGGGGGATGTGTACCACAACCCCCTACAAGTAGCTAAAATCTGAGAATACTTGACACCCCTCTAAAAACACTTATAACTGCCTATTGTTCCTACACAAATACAAACCCTTGGTCCTTTACACATGGGGAATACTTTCGGCGTAGCTGAACTGGCCACTAAAGACTTACAAGGCATGAGTTGGTATTACTACTAGCTGGGCATGTGGTTGGTTACAGTGGGAAGCTCACGGTACCAACTGCCCAGATTCACGCATTCACTTTACTTTCCAGCCTTGTCTGAAGCGGACGTGTTTTCCTGACTCTCTGCTTGGACTTTCCTGGATGCTAAAGCTTCAACCTTCTCATGGTGTGTTTGTTCCTGTTTTCATTTTGGTTTGTTCCCTTGTGTATTTGTGCGTGTTTGTAATATGGATGATCTTTTACAAACCCACGACTTGGATAAGCCTGTGTGCCAGATTTGCCCAGGCAAGGACAAGAAATGCGGTGCCTTCCGCTGTAGTGCGGAATCTGATCCCCACTCCCTTTGCTTAAAATGTCGTAAAGGGAGCAAGGACCCCCCCCCCCCCCCGATTGTTCTGTTAATGACCCCTGTGATGAGTGTAGGCTTTGGTCCCCAAGCAGTGGGATAGGTACTCTTGGAGGCCCAGATACAAACAAGGAATCTGAGGCGTTGGAGGGGCTGTCTTCGGCTCTTTCGACTCCGATAGTGGTTAATCCTTCTCAGTCTTATCTGAGTCCCAATGGCCTTCCCTTGCTGGCCCTGACGGAATCTATCTCCCTGTCCCGTGTCTGCATCCGCCGTCACAGAGGAGGCGAGATCGGTAGACCTAGCCTACACTCCTCAATTCTCCCCCTCACCCAGAGTCCCTGATCCCTGGGTTGGGGGGGGACCCTGCCCGCCTTTGTCTTCCTCAGGTTTGGTTTCTGTGCCGAGTTTGAGTCAGGCGTGGGAGTCGCTCAGGATGGTTGGCAACCCTGATCTGCCTTTGCTCCTCGAGCAAATCAGCTCTGCTGCGCGGGCGGGCATATTGTTCCCTCCCCCTACTACTCACACGGTGGAGGCTCTTATGACCACCACCATTACTGCTGTGCTGCCAAGGAGCGTAGTCACCTCGGTGGGAATTCATCATGCATATGGTGCAGTTCCTACCCCTGCCATCTCAGTGTTGACGCTGGCGGGTCTGGTCTGTTTGGTCACTTCGCCACCTCCCGGCTACGCTCTCACGCCTCCTGCCTTGCTTCCACTGTTACCCGTGCCGTCACCAGACCGCCCAATTTTCCCTGCGTCGCCTATTGCTCCTGACACCTGACGCTCTCAGCACGTGTCACCTCGGCCAGTTGCTCCTGTTGCTGTCCCTGCCCCAGTTTCCATCGACCCCTGGTCTGTCTTCGGTAAACTGGGGAACGCGGTCTCATCTCTACTTGACAAGAAGAAGAAATGTGCTCATCAACCATCCCTGTCTTCGTCTTCCTCGTCATCATCGTTGTCGTCATCCTCGTCTTCGTCTACCTCTTCCCCCCCTCATCTAGGTCCAATTGGGCTAGGAAGGGGAGGGCGGTCCCTCCCCCTCTAAGAAGACTCACTCTTCTAAGGGGGCGCAGTTCTCCCCTTGGGGAAAAACTGCTGGTTCTCTTGCTGAGAAGGACACCTCGGTACCCTCCTCAGACGGTTCGGGAGCTTCGTCCTCCCGGACTGGTTCCATTTCGGCGCTTCCCAAGCAGGTGCCACCGAAGGCACAGTCTCCTACGGGAGACCGCGCAGTCTCGACTCCCGTTGTGAGTTCGAGCACAGAACGGGAGAAAGGGAAGAGCCTTCGGGCTTCTCCTCCACCCAAACCGTCGCCCTTGCCCAAATCAGACAAGGGTTCGGCAGGGAGGGTGCCCAAGGACGTCTCGTCCCTGAAGACATCTAGAGGAACCACGAAAGGGTCCCTGCAGCCTCCTTCGTCCATTTCAATGCTGAAAAAGGCCGGAACACGCCCGGACGATAGGGACGGCGGCCTCCAATTGGCAGTCCGCGCTCCTGCGTTGGTCTCCTCTGCACGCCCCAATGTAGAGGCCCGTCCAGCATAAGAACGTGGATCAGCTGTGAGGAGACCGTCCCCTGATCGTCGTGACGGTCACTTGCCCAGACGAGTAAGTCCGTCTAGGCCCTCTCACAATCCTCCGCTGCGGGTTGGAGACCGTGAGGGGTCCGTTGCCTCCATTGGGTATAACAGTGGACACGATGGTAGTGTTCGCTCTGTCTCTCCCACCCCCTCAACCGCCTCTGTTTTCTACAGGAGGAAACAGGGGGTCGGTAGGATTGCTGGGGCTGAGGCCCTTGAGCAATCGACTTCAGGCGCGTCCGGCACTCCCTTGCTCCCAGTGAGCGAGAGGTCGTACGCTTCTGTTGTGCGAGGCAGAGGGGCAGGTTCTGTCTCGGGCTCTCCTGCGGGTGAGGCCTTTCCGGATGACCATCTCTTGGAGGGTCCTCTTCCGAGAGATCTGGACACTCCGGAGATGCAGAGGACTTTTGTAGAGGTCGTTGCGCTGATCCGTCAGCACAACGGTCTGGAGGAACCGCTTCCAGCTTCTTTGTAGGAACGGTCGTCCAGGCTGGAGGAGTTCTACGCTTGCAAGAGGGAGCCCAAACCTTCTCTTGGTCTACCGTGGTCTCCCTTGGCGGACAGTGTACTCAAGCAGGTGAACGACTTGGTCTCCAGACCATTGTCTTCGCTTCGCTCGACTCAGTCCACCAAGTTGTTACCTCCCCCTCTCCTGAGACAGAAGAAGTACTACGTTCCATCGGAAGGTCCACTGCAGCAGGAGGTCGTGGAACCAGGGCTGACTCGTTTAGCACCTGGTGCCACTTCAGCTCAGCTGACGGGAGAGCAGGCGCTTCTCTCGCAAGCTGAGCTGAACGCTTTGGAGGGTATGGCTCTGTCTGCCCTCCAGGCGATCTCTTGGCTCGACAACTGGGCCTCTGTGTTGTCAAGAATTGCGTCTTCGTCTACTCAGAGTGAAGACCCGACCTTCAGGAGTCTTTGCCAGTCTGGGGGTAAGACTATCTCCTTTATAACCCACCAGACGGCAAACCTTTGGGCGAACCTGGTACTGAAGTGAAGGGATGTGGTGTTATCCCAGATCTTCAGGTCGGTGGGCACCGAAGCTGCAGTTTCTCTGCGCAATGGACCCATTCTGGACTCCACCTCCCTTTTCCCCAGGGGAGAGGTGGATGCTGTGGTGGACAAGAGAAAGGCCGACAAACGCTGCGCAAACCTCTCGTCCTGCGGCCCAGTCAGTGAACCAGGCTAGCACCCCAGCCCTGAAGAAATCTGGTGCTTCGACAGGCGCTCAGGGTAAAGTCCAGCCCTCTGCTTCTTCGCCTCCGCGGAAGGAACCGCAAGGTCCCTTTCGCCAACCTGTCCCCCCCAAGAGGAAGGGTAAGGCAAGGAAGAAGAGGGAAGGCGCTCACTAGGGACAGCTCCCTCCCTCAGATGCTGCTGTCGGTGGGGGGGTGCCTATCAAGCCATTGGGTGACGTGGCAGTGATACGGAGTGGAGACCTGGGTGGTGGATGTCCTCTGGGAGGGATATTCTCTACCCTTCGAGTCGCCGCCTCCCCTCACCGACACTCGCAGTCCAGTTCCCATCTTATCTCCTAGACCCCCTGAAGAAACAGGCCCTTCTTCAGGAGGTCAAAACTATGTTGAGCAAGGGAGCCATTGAAGTCGTCGAGGATTGGTCCCCGGACTTCTACAGCAGGATCTTTCCCGTGGAGAAAGATTCCGGCGGCTGGAGGCCGGTGATCGACCTTTCCCCCCCTGAATCGTTTCATTCGCCAGACACGGTTCAAGATGGAGACAGTACGGACGGTACTGTCGGCCATCAGGGAGGGCGACTTCATGCCGATGGTCGATTTGATGGACTCGTACTTCCGGGTGCCATTTCATCCATCGTCTCGTCGGTACTTTCGCTTTGTCCTCGACGGAGTGGTCTATCAATTCAAGGTTCTCTGTTTCAGCCTGTCGACCGTTCCACAGGTGTTCATGTAAGTGTTCACCCTCATTTCAGTTTGGGCCCATTCGCGCGGGATACGTCTACTGAGGTATCTCGGCGATTGGTTGATCCTGGCAAGCTCCCACTTGCAGTTGCTGCAAGACAGATATTGTCTCCTCGAGTTGTAAAGACCCTTATAAATTTAATGAGTACTGTTGAGAATAATAAACCATTTACTAAGGAAGATTTCTTCACTAACAAGTTGGTTTGTTTAGCTGTTAAAATAAATTTAGATTCTCTTTCGACGGCTCCACCTGCTTCTGCTTCCTCATTATGCCCTGCAGATGTATTTAACAACGTAAGAGCAATTTCTGGAACAGCCGAAGAACCACCAAATTCACCGGTTTTTTGGAGACCCAACAAGCAGTAAGACAAACGACCAATATGCCAGCCTCTACTGCGCCATGACATTCCCAGAGAATTGCTAATAGACTATTGAGCAATTCTGGAGCTACTTGAAAGAATAACAAGCCATTTTCCAAATATGTTGTCCTAAATCTATTATTATTTCTATGTTTATTCAGGCTGACTGGGCCAACTGATCAAGTTGGCAAAAGCTTCCTGTACTGCACATAGCAATATACTGCATACATACTACTGCAGACTTTATTTTTCCATTTAAGATCACAAGAAATTGATGACATCAAATAATCTTATCATTGATCATAATCATAAATATTGTAATCAACCCTATTTCAACACATATGGGCAAAGATAAATTATAAACTATTATATTTCTCCTTATGTGTCATTTCATTTATATTCCACTGCAATGGAAGTAATTCATATGCTATGCAACTGGAAAATTCAAGATGAGTATTCTACACAGAAAAGCATTATGTGAATGCTAACTCTAGAACGCATCTGCTATGAGCTCTCCACTGTCCATGAGTCGAAATGGCATGTACTTACGGGAGTGTTGTAACTGCACTGAATAGTTCATAAGGTTTCTGCCTGTAATCAATGTGTGTGTCATAAATTATCAATGTCATTTAACTGTGCTTTGCATTGCGTTTGGTATATTCAGTTGTCAAAAAATATAATCTAGGGCGACAACACTCACGAGGTGTTTACACCTAAATTGCAAGCAAGTAGCTTCAGCATTCATTATATGCAAGCATTAGTCATTCTGTCCCTACTGATGATTGTTTCATTTGCTTTGATCAATATTCCCCTTTCATCTCCAGCAAAGTATCCAACAACATTGGATGCAAGATGGAATGACTAAGTTAACCCACCCTGCAGGTTCCAGGGACGATGGTTGTGATATTAACATCACTTGGTGGTGAGCTGGCACCTCTTCAGTTCCTTACATCATATTTATGTCTCAGGCTTCTTTCATTGTGAACTCACCCAAAAAATTCAAATAAATAATTGGAAACTGTAGCTACAATTTAAGTCATCATTCTATATTTCACTGAAATCTTTATTACAGATATAACTCTTATTTGTTGACTATCACTCAACCTAAACTTGCCATTATAAAAACAGGCATATTGATATGCATGAAAAATCTTATACTAACAATTTCTCATTTTCCCCTTCCTTGGCCACACCCACAAACTGACCCATTTTGTACAAATGAAAACTATTCTAATAAGTTTTTGCTCTCTCGTGCTGACTGCCATTTTCCCCTTAGCAGTTATCTTAACACATGGCCTATTTCCAGTCTTAACCAGTTGCACATAGTTCTTTTGTAGTTTGAATCAAGTGAATGATAATTTATGCTTTTCATTAGATAAAAATATTCATTTAAACCCATATGGGGGTAGTGCCCTTAGTGTACTGTAGGCATCATTCACGGTTCCTCACAGCATCCTTTTGGCCTCTAGCTGCAAATTTGCAACCCATTTCATTCCCTCTACTGTACCTCCATTCATATTCTTTTTCTTTCATCTTACTTCCCACACTCTCCTAACAACTGTTTCATAGTATAACTGTGAGGTTTTCCTCCTATTACACCTTTAAAACCTGTTCAGACTCTGTATCCCATTTAGCACTAAATGACCTCGTTGGTCTAGCATTTGGCCTAAATTTTATATTCCACTGCAAGTATCCATATAAGCCTATGGTACTGTATTTCATTTATCCAAAAAGCTGTGTTTAACATGTAAATCAAACTAAAATGCCATATGCTTCAGATACCTCAGTATATTTTAATACTTGTGTTCCCTAGTTGAAAATTATATTTTTATGATAAAATAAAGTTTTGTACATACTTACCCGGCAGATATATACTTAGCTATAGTCTCCGACGTTCCCGACAGAATTTCAAATCTCGCGGCACACGCACAGGTAGGTCAGGTGATCTACCCTTCCCGCTGCTGGGTGGCGGGAATAGGAACCATTCCCATTTTCTAATCAGATTTTCTCTTCCACCTGTCTCCTGAGGGAGGCTGGGCGGGCCATTCATCGTATATATCTGCCGGGTAAGTATGTACAAAACTTTATTTTATCATAAAAATATCATTTTTGTACATGCAACTTACCCGTCAGATATATACTTAGCTGATTGGCACCCTTGGAGGAGGGCAAGAGACAGCTAATAACTAAAAAACAGGAAACAACATATGTTGTAGGATATACAAAAAACCATGGTTCTTACCTGATTGGGCAGAAGACTTCATGGATACTGTCTATGAGTCTGCTTGCCTCAAGAGCTTCAGCGAGGATGCGACCTATGACTGACAGCCCTTCTGGATCGTGTCAATGGGGGATGACCCACTTACATGACAGAGCCTATAATGGATCGTGTCAAAGGGGGCTGACCCACTTACATGACAGAGCCTTTACCTGAATCATATCAATGGGGCTATCCCTCTTACATGACAGAGCTAGGTATCAAAAAAAAATTAACAAGGAGCATAACAACCAATCCCGACCACCTGACCAAGCCTAAGTTATAAATGATTTGTTAGTGAACTCTTTTAGGTTCTTCGGGCTTCTAATTGAAAGGAGGCTTTACTCCAACACCCTCTTCCAACCAACCATAAAAAACACACATCACTAAGCATTAAAAACAACCAAAATAACTAAACTATATAGGATTGGATTCAGCTCCCTGTCCCAGCACTGAATCCGAAGATACGCACGCTCCTAGAGAGAAGCACTTATCATAACGTAACTCTAACATCCCTCAAATAATGAGATGCAAAAGTTGAATTACATCTCCAGTAAGTCGCCTCTATAAGAGACTGGAGAGACAACGTCTTGTGAAAAGCCAAGGATGTCGCAATGGCTCTCACCTCATGTGCTTTCACTCTGAGGAGCTTTAGGTGCTCATCCTCACAAGACAGATGCACTTCTTTGATGACGTCCTTAATGAAAAAAGCTTGTGCATTTTTAGAAATGGTCTAGTAGGATCCTGACTGAGCACCAGAGACTTTCGACTGTACCTCCCAGCTGTTTCCTCTTCTCAAGGTAGAATTTGAGGCTCCTAACAGGGCACAGAGTCCTCTCCAACTCTTGTCCTGTCACTGACGAGAGACCTTTTTACCTCAAAGCTTCTTGGCCATGGTTTAGAAGGGTTTTCATTCTTTGCTAAGAAAGAAGGGTTTGAAGGAGCATATAGCAGAGTCTTTCCTAAAACCAACTCTACCTTCTAAGGCTTGTAGTTCGCTAATTCTCTTAGCCGAAGCCAGAGCAAAGAGAAACAGTGACTTCCTGGTGAGATCCCTGAAGGAAGCTTCTTGAGGAGGTTCAAATTTCTTGGACATTAGGAATTTTAAGACTACGTCCAAATTCCAACTGGGAGGCGTCTAGGGTCTTATTTTTGACGTTTCAAAAGACCTTATGAGGTCGTGTAGGTCTTTATTTTCAGAGATATTCAGACCTCTGTGTCTGAATACTGAAGCCAGCATACTCCTGTAACCTTTAATTGTAGTTACAGCGAGGTTGCACTGCTCCCTCAGGTAGAGAAGGAAGTCAGCGATACCTGTCACAGAGGTACTGGAAGAGGATATCTTATGGGTCCTGCACCATCTTCTAAAACCTCCCACTTAGACTGGTAGACGCGCAAGGTTGAGGATCTCCTGGCTCTGGCAATAGCCTTTTGCAGCCTTGTGCGAAAATCCCTTCGCTCTGACCAGTCCTTCGATAGTCTGAAGGCAGTCAGATTGAGAGCGGGAGATTCTTGTGGAATCTGTCGAAGTGGGGCTGTTTGAGAAGATCGCTCCTGTGTGGAAGCGATCTGGGAAAATCCATCATCCATTCCAGTACCTCTGTGAACCAATCTTGAGCTGGCCAAAAGGGGGTGATCAGGGTCAGTTTGGTGCCTTTTGAAGAAACGAACTTTCTTACTACTTCTCCCAAGATCTTGAATGGGGAAAAGCATACCTGTCTACCCTGGACCATTCTAAGGAGAAGACCGTCTATGGCAACTGCCCTCGGGTCTGAGATTGGAGAGCAGTAGTTTTCCAGTCTTGCATTCCAGTGGGTTGCAAAGAGGTCGATATTCGGCCTTCCCCAGAGGCTCCACAGCTTTTTGCAAACTCCTGAGTGGAGAGTCCATTCCGTGGGAAGGACTTGATCTTTTCTGCTGAGAAGATCGGCCCTCACATTCCTTTCCCCTTGCACAAATCTGGTGAGGAGTCTGATCTTTCTCTCCTCCGCCCACAACAGCAACGTCCTTGCTGTTTCGTAAAGGGAGAAGGAATGTGTTCCTCCCTGTTTCCTGATGTAAGCCAGGGCTGTGGTGTTGTCCGAGTTCACCTGAATCACATGATCCTGTGACTAGTGGCTCGAACTGGATGAGAGCTAGATGAATGGACAGTTCTTTCTTGTTGATGTGCCAGCTCACCTGGTCCCCCTTCCAGGTGCCTGACACTTCTTCTCGAGCCAGTGTTGCTCCCCATCCCGACTCTGAGGCGTCTGAGAACAACACTAGGTGAGGGCTCGGTTAACTGAAGAGACAATCCTCGGTTTAATTTTTGAGGGTCCAACCACCAACGGAGATCCTCCTTTACTCTGTCCGATATCTGGAAAGAACTCTGCCAAGTCCTGAGACTTCTGATCCCATTTCTTTCTTTCAGGTAGAATTGAAGAGGTCTTAGGTGAAGTCTTCCTAAGGAAACGAACTGTTCCAGAGAGGAAATGGTCCCCAAGCAGACTCATCCATTCCTCGCAGAACAATGTTCTTTCTCTAGGAAGATCGTCAACTTTTCCAGGCAGCGATCTCTTCTTTCCGGGAGGGAAATGCTAGAAAATCCCGAGAATCCATCTGAATCCCCAGGTAAACAATGCTCTGTTGTGGAATCACCTGGGACTTCTCCAGGTTTACTAATAGTCCTAGGGACTGGTCAAATTTAGGGTGATAGACAAGTACTCCAGACAACTCTCTTCGATTGTGACCTCGAATCAGCCAGTCGTCGAGATACATAGAGATCCTCACTCCCTCTAGATGCAACCAGCGTGCCACATTCCTTAAAATGCCCGTGAACACTTGGGGGCCGTGGAAAGTCCGAAGCACAGGGCCCTGAACTGAAACACTTCTTCCCTGAATCACGAACCTTAGGTATTTCCTTGAAGAGGGATGAATGGGAATGTGGAAATAAGCATCCTGAAGGTCCAGGAGACCATCCAATCCCCTGGACAAAGAGCAGACAGAACTGAAGAGGTCGTCTCCATGTTGAACTTCCGTCTTTATAACAAAGAAGTTCAGGGCGCTTACATCCAGAACCAGCCTCCACCCCGAAGATTTTGGCACCAGAAACAGCCGATTGTAAAACCCTGGGGAATGGAGCTCTTGAACCAGCTCTATGGCTTCCTTTTCCAGCATTTGTTCTACTGCTTGTAGAAGGGCCTGGTTCTTGACAGGATCCCTTGTATCTGGCTGATAACTCCCTTGGAGTTGTTGTCAAGGGAGGACTCTCCCTGAAGGGGATGAGGTAACCCTTTCTTTAGAATAGAGAGGGACCAGTCGTCCACCCCTCTCTGTGCCCAGACTTCAGCAAATCTCAGCAGTCTGGCACCCACTGTTGTCTGGAGTACTTGATTTTCATTTGGTCTTTTAATAGGACGTGAGGAAGACCTTCCTTTCTCTCAGGTCTTCTACTCCTGAAGGAGGCTCTTGGAAGGGCCCCTCGAAAGGGCTCCTGAAAGGGAACCTTCTCCTTCTTGGCAAAGCGGAACAGCAGGCCTCATCCTCTTGGAAGACTGAGCCAAAAGATCCTGGGTCGCCTTCTCTGATAAGGAGCGAGAAATCTCCTTAACCAGTTTCTTGAGGAAAAGATGGGGTGAAAGAGGAGCAAACAGAAGAGAGGACCTCTGGAAGGACAACGATTTGGTGAGGAAGGAGCTGAAGACCGATCTCTTCTTAATATTCCTGCTCCAAACACAGGCAGCGACTTGGAAGATCCGTCCCTCACTGCTTTGTCCAAACAAGACAACACGCTGACAAAATCATCCATACTCAGGAATTCGGGGTCTTGCGTCCTCCTGGCCAAAGCCCCAAGAGACCAATCCATAAAATTGAACACCTCCAAAACTCTAAAAAGGCCCTTGAGGAGATGGTCCAGTTCACACATTCCCAAGAAGCCTTGGCTGAAGAAGGAGAGAGAGCCTTCTGGAAGAGTCCACTAGAGAGAAGAAAAATCTGCAGCCAGCAGATGAGGGGAGACCCAACCCCATAGGCTCCTTGGTCTCGTACCAAATTCCAGACTTTCCCAAAAGCCTAGAAGGAGGAAAAGAGAAAACAGTCTTGCCTGCTTCCTTCTTCGACTGCATCCATTCCCCAAAGCCCTTAAATGCTTTCTTCATGGAGATCGTAGGGTGCATCTTCACAAAAGAGGAGGTTTTGCTGACTTGGTGCTGTCCCATAAGGATCCAGGAGAAGGAGGGGCAGCATGGCTTAAGAGAGTCTCCAAACTCCTGAATTAGTAAAGCAGCCAGTCTCTTTGTAATCAGATGTGATAGCGTCTTTGGGGATTCATCCTCTGAAACTTTCTTCCAAAGGAGCAGCCGGAGATGAAGGCTTGAAAGAAGAGGAGGGCCTATCAGGAGAAGAAGAAGTCTGGACGGAGACAGCACTCCTGTCCACAAGAGCGTCTGCCAGGAGAATGGCGCCTACTGCGGACTGGCGCCTGACAGGAGAGGGGCTCTTGTCCACTGAAGAGAGCCTGCCAGGAGAGGAGGCGCCTATTGCCAGAAGAGCGCCTGGTCAAGAGAATGGTGCTTGCTGGAAGGAGGAAGCTTATCAACCGAGTGGCGCTTGTCAGGAGAAGAGCGCCTGTTAAAGGAGAAGAGAATCTGTGAGGAGAAGCGCCTGGAAGGGAGGAGCTTCCTTCCGAAGAAGAGCGCCTACAAGGAGAGGAGCGCCTGCTGCTGGAGAAGAGCCTCCTGGAAGAAAGCGCCTTTGCTGGAAGGGAAAAAAGTTTGCTGCTGGAAGGAAGCTTGACAGGTGAAGAGCGCTTACTGGAAGAGAGAAGTCTCTTGAGGACTTGGGAAGAAAATCATCCTTCCTACGAGAAGAATCCTTGAGAGAGATCCAGCAAGAGCTGACAACTGAGCCTGGAGACCGACCAAAATCTGTTTGGTCGACTCCTGAACTCCTACTGGAGAGGAAGAGGGGATCTTTGGGCTCTCTTCTTGACGATAGGAGAATCCTCTGGGAAGCGCTCAGGGCTCGAATCCAAAGCGTCTACTCTGGGAGCCTTCCAGGATCTCTTCAGAGGGGCGACTCCTCAGCCGAACTCCAACTGCGTCTCGGGAGAAGACGAGTCAGGAAGATGAAAAACATTTCTTCAGGATGCCTTTTCTATGGCGATCCAAGGCAGCCTGGGACGTAACAACAGGATCTGCCGAAGGGACGCCTGACCGTTGGGGATGCTCTACATCCTCCTTGCGGCTTTCGACATTCCTCCTCCACTGGTCCTGGGAGTTTGGAAGAGGTCTAGGCCTAGGAGCAATGCGGAGCCGATCAGACGCCCCCTCCACTACACTGGGGACACTGCACACATCACTGTCACTCTTACCTTCCTTCATCGCACGCAGTTGCGATTTCATCCTAAGGATCTCAGCCTTCATTGCAGCCATTTCAGAAGACGAATCCGCAGGTTCGGTGAAGGGAGAAGGGGCTGAAACCAAAGTGATTAGGAGAGTCTACAGTGTTGTTAGTTCTACTTCATGCTCAGCAGAAAGAGACCTACTAGAGCTTCTAGAGGAAGCCTTCCTAGCTCTATCCTTCTCAAGCTTCTTCAAATAAGAAGTCAAAGCCTTCCATTCCTTTCAGACAGATTCTCACATTCCTTACACCTATTGTCAAAGAGCAATCATTCTCCCCGACACCTCATGCATACAGTGTGAGGGTCTACCAAGCTTTCGGCAACCTCACCTTACACTCTTGCCTCACACACACACGAAACACAGGTGCAACATTAATATCAGACATCTTGATAGAAAAAACCAAAAGCAAATCCAAAAACAGTCCACAAAGAGCGTATGCCAAGCCAAAGATCCAATTTCACCAAAATCAGTCCAAAATAGATCCTCAGCAAGCGAAAAGCGAAAATCAAAGCAGGAGGAACCAACAACAGATGTTGCGGAACCAGCGACAGAGAAAATCTGATATCAGGAATGGTTCCTATTCCCGCCACCCAGCTACCGGGTAACTGGAGATCACCTGACCTACCATATTCCTCAGATTTGAAGTTTCTGTCGGGAACGTCGGAGACTATAGCTAAGTATATATAACTGACGGGTAAGTTGCATGTACAAAAATAAAATTTTATGAAAATAAGTGTTTTTAAAATTTCTAACATTAACCTGGAAGTTTTTACTTTGCTGATTGACACCTTTGTGGTCTTACATTATGGATGACCAGAGGGGACAGCAGGGTTTTTGGGTTGGGAAAACACAAAGTGAGTGTAATACAAGGATGTATTTAACTTAACCTGACTTAAGGCCCTGACTCTTATTGTTTTCTGCCTCATTATGTCTGCATTCCTAACTATAAATACTGCGACTCCACCCTCAAAAGAAACAACTGGGTTATGCCATACCTTTAACCTAATCTATGTGACTAGGTCTCTTTAATGGGGCTTATTCCAGAAAATCTGCTACCACATAAACAAACCACCTGTAAATTAAAATAAAAATGAAGTTAAAGATAATTTAAAAACATGTCCCTACCCCAGGATGCTGGGTCACAACCTGACTGTTGTGCAAAACAACCCTGGAAATACTAACATCTTAGTTGAACAGGTTCTTACTTATTCACTTTAAACTAACATTCAGTAAACTGGGTTATCAGAATGCTCATAGTGTTTTATTTTCACCCCCAACAATGCAGTCCAGCATTCCCAGTGCATACCATCTAGATCTTCTGTTGTCCAAAATGAATTTGGTAAAAAAAAAAAAAAAGGGATTTTGACCTCCAAAAATCTATTTCTGAGAACTCTGGTGTCACCCGGTGAAATTCCATTACAGCCACAGAATTTCTAGGTATAACAATGCAGATATACCAGAGAAAAGAATTTCAGGAAAGCTGATTCCCTACATCCCAGTCATGAGCATCTTTTTAGAATTGTCTGTATAATGAAGGACAGTGAAATTCACTACCACGGAAATATTTTTGAAAGACTCTCCTTATCAAAATCCCCCCAAAAAAGCTTTTGTCTACAGCTCCCAGATAACACCCGCCAGCTCTTACTGGACACAGAGTTCTTTCTTCATTCCATGCTAGCACTAACTCCAGACTTGGCATGTGCAAGAAGGGGAGGGAGTACTAGACTAGACAGGGAGGGTCATTTTTGACCAGGACCTTCCTCAGAAATAGATTTTTCCTCTGTCAAAATCCCTTTTCTAAGTCCAGTCCCGTGTCAGCCGGTGAAATAGTGATAGAGAATCATGCCAAGACTGCTACTACTGGAAAACAATAGGGGAAACCTGAAGAAAAGGCAAAATTTCATGAAAAATAATTTTAAGGAAGAATCTTTCCATGAAGCAAGAATACTTAAAAGTAAAGCAACTTAACTTAAGGCACATCAATAAACTTAACAGCCGGTGAAACACTGGAGGTCTCCTGAAAGAAAACCTCAAAATCTTAAAATTACTCAAAAGAAAGTGAAACATGAAATGTGCACAGAACAAGAAATACAACTTTAAAACTATATATGTAAACTTAGGCTTAAACATGTAAGAGGCAAGACTAATGAAAATAAGTCTGCATAAATATCCTGAGTCACGTGGAGCCTGGTAGAAAAACTGTCCAGTACCCACACCAAAAAAACAATTATGGCTAATCAGGTTACAGTTTTCCATCATAAAACACAAACATATCAACATGAAGAGCTAGGCAGTGAGGCATAAACTACCAGGAAAACAAGCAGAAAAGCAAATGAGGTAGGCGGGCGGGGGAAAAGGAAAGTATATAATTATTTAATGTGGGGAGATGACAGTAGATCCACTGCTACAGTAGAATATTTCAGGGCTTATCCAGTGATTTTAAATAGTGGCTAGAGTCATTTAAACACTAGAGGTGATTTCCAACTTTGTGGATAATTATTTTGACAACTCTGAGAAAGTCCATATTATGAAAATAATTAGTAGAAGTAGCCACTGCTCGCAAATATCATGAACTTTAGAACTCAGTCAGTTGGCTTGTTTAATGAAATACAGAATCTGTTGTCTTATACCATTCTGTGGAAAGGACTTGATTCTCCCTGATAAAAAAGAGGACCTGACTTATTCTGTGGAGTTCTTGAGAGATAAGCGGGTTGTATGGACTGGACATAAAGATTGATCTTGAGGAAGGGGCACCACCTTCCAGGAGACCACCTGTCCTGTGGGTCTTCGTTTTTAGCTAAAAACCAGGGGCAGGGGAGAGGAGGACTTCTCCGGATGGGAGGAAGTTAACAAAATTACCACCTCTAGTGAGAGCTGACAGCTCTGAAATTTAGCACCTGAAGCCAAACTAAGTAAAAATAAAGTTTTTCTTAACAGATCTTGATAAGAGCAAAATTTAAGTTATCCAACTCTGATTGCTAATTTAAGGACTGTTTGAGAAACCAAGTAACCGAATGTGGACGTTGAAACTGCTCCTCAGACGAGCACATGCTCTGGGGATGGATGAAAATAAGAATCTGTAAGGTCAATTTTAAAGTTTTAAAGAAATACTTTCTTCAATGCTGACTTGACTGTGGTAATAGTGGCGGAGCCAATTTCTCAAACAGTGACCTAGAAGAAGGAAACTCCTAAATTTTCTTGTCATAATTTTGGCTTGAGATGGAAGCTTTCAGGAAGGAGGCTAACTTCTTGACTGCTGAGTCATATTGCCTAATAGTAGAATCTCTTTATCTGATTCTAAAAACAGAGTGTTGACAGGGTCAATGTTTGCTCCTTTTGAGCTGAAGAACTTTATAAAATCCATAAAGCTGGGCATCTTGAATCCTTGAGGAAGCTGACACAGTCTTGGTTTGTACTGTCTGGGTCAGAATGGGCTTGGGAATGGGAAGACTCCAAGCCCAGTTCCTGAAGGAGAGGGAACCAATTGCTCTTCGGCAGTTCTAGGGGCTACCAGAGCTGGTTGACCTTGAATGTCCTCAGTTTGTGTAAAACTTTCAGCAGCAAATTTATTGGAGGGAACAGATAAATTCTCTCCCAACTGTTCCATTCTCTGTCATTGGTCTGTGGCGAACGCCTGAGGGTCCAGGTTAAACAAAACAGGGAGCTTGAAGTTGCTTCTTCTTGCGAACAGATCCACTTGGAGTCCCGGAACCTGGCGGCAAACCCACTGAAAAAGATCTCTGGAGATCCAGGGACCACTCCGTCTCCAACGGAGTAGTCCTGGACAGAATCCGCCACCACGCCCGGACACCTGCCAGGTGGGTGGCTGACAGGTGCCAACGTGCTTGTTCGCCAGGGAGAAGATAGCTACCATTACTTGGTTTACCATCGACCTGATTTGGAGCCGCCCTGTTGATGCAATGAACCACCACTGCGCTGTCTTGCACCAACCTGATATGAATCCTTTTGCAACAGGATTTTCTTCAGTTGTCAGAAAGACCGCCATGGCTTCCAGGGTGTTTATATGGAACTGCTGAAACATTGTGGACCTTGTTCCCTGTAGGGGGTTTTTGTTTTGGGAATATCCCCCCAGCCGCTTTGAGAAGCGTCTGTGTGGATAACTAGTGCCGGAGGGGGAAACTGAAGTGGGACTGTTTGGACAGGCTCCTGACTGTGGTCCAAGGACTCCCAAGCCTTGTCTTTAAGAACCTTGTAGAGGAGACCCTGTCTCTGAGCTTGATGTTTGCTCGGCTCCGCCACACCCTGTTTATGTCCTTTAACTTGGCTTTCAAGAGCAGGTCTGTTACTGAAGCAAACTGGAGAGACCCGAGGACCCTTTCCTGGGACCGTTGGGATGCTGACTGATTTTGAGAAACCTCTTTTGGTGAGAGACGCTATCTCTTTCCTCTTGGAAGGAGGGAGAGACACAACGTGTGGGAGGACAGGTCCACTGAAGACCCAGCCACTGAAACCGAGACTCGGAGTCAGGCGGGACTTCTCCCTGTTCAGCTGAAAACCCAATGACTCTAGGAAATTGGTGACTATGGACGTGGCATTTCTGACACTCCGGCACAGTTGGAGCCCAGATTATCCAGTCATCCAGGTACGCTGATGGGAGATTCCTTGATGGATGGATGTATGATATTTAGGGCAAAAGCCCAGGCACTGGGGCCAGTCAAGGCCATTCAAAACCTCAATGGAAAGAAAATAAATTATGTTAAAGTTATGAATTCATGAAGGAAATGATTAATAAATAAAATGAAGTGATGTGACCAATAAATAAGGGTATGAAGTTTAATGAATGATGTGCTATATACAAAAAAAAATTAATGTCATTAAAATTCTGTATGTGATGTAATAAATTAAATTAAATATGGTTAAAAATTTTAATACACTTTAAAAAAGAGATGATAGCAGAAATATCTGCTTCATCTCCCAAAATATCTTAAAAGTACAGACAGGGATTTACCTGAAAATATCTCTCTCTTTGGTTAAAATATCTGGGGCAGACCACCAGAATGTGCTCCACTGTTAGTGTCTCGTCAGTAAAACACTCTGGAGGCTGCTTAATTTCTAAAATAAACTGATGGGTTAGACGAGTTGCCCAATTTTAATCTCGTTAAAATAACCTCTGTTCGGTCTGTCAAGCTGGAATGAAGAAGACCACGGTAGTACATTATCCCTAATATTTCTATATTTCTTATTATTGGCAAGAAGGGGAGAAGTCCACCTTTCTTGCCATTTACTTAAAACATAAGATCTAATGGGACCTTTTAGATCTGTATGAGGCACTTTTCTAAAAGAGGTTTCTGATAAAATACTAGCAGCTTTCTTCCCTGTCTGCCATCTCGTTATCTTCAAAGAATCCCCACGTGAGAAGGGACCCAACAGAAAGAGACTGATTTACGTCGACAATATATACGAAAAAGCCACTCCTGAACTTTTTGAATTAATGGATGAAAGCTATTAAATTTTTAATAGCTTCTAAGGTGCTTCTAGAGTCTGAGTATATGACAAAATTAGAGTCACTACTTTGAAAAACTAAATCTAGGGCAGACACTACGGCTGTTAATTCGGCAGTAAATATTGATGCAGAGTCAGGTAATTTAGCTGTGTACGCTGTATCACCAAGGATAACAGCGTCAACCAACACCACTATCTGACTTAGATCCATCTTTCGTCCATAAATTTTGTAAAATTAGTATGGTTCAACATCGTGGCTCTGGCGTCAAGAATTTTCCCTAACTATCTTCTACAGTGCAGTCCTTTTTGTTAAACAGTTTCTTACATATTGATGCATCTGTCAAAAGATAAGCCATGGAGGATGGATGGATGGATGTATGATATTTAGGGCAAAAGCCCAGGCACTGGGGCCAACAAGGCCATTCAGCGCCGTAATGGAAAGAAAATAAATTATGTTAAAGTTATGAATTCATGAAGGAAATGATTAATAAATAAAATGAAGTGATGTGACCAATAAATAAGGGTATGAAGTTTAATGAATGATGTGCTATATACAAAAAAAAAAAAAAAAAAATTAATGTCATTAAAATTCTACGTGATGTAATAAATTAAATAAATTAAATATCGTTAAAAATTTTAATACACTTTAAAAAAAGAGATGATAGCAGAAATATCTGCTTCATCTCCCAAAATATCAGACAGGGATTTACCCTGAAAATATCTCTCTCTTTGGTTAAAATATCTGGGGCAGACCACCAGAATGTGCTCCACTGTTAGTGTCTCGTCACAGTAAGCACACTCTGGAGGGCTGCTTCCTTCTAAAATAAACTGATGGGTTAGACGAGTGTGCCCAATCCTTAATCTCGTTAAAATAACCTCTGTTCGTCTGTCAAGCTGGAATGACAAAGACCACGGTAGTACATTATCCCTAATATTTCTATATTTCTTATTATTGGCAAGAAGGGAGAAGTCCACCTTTCTTGCCATTTACTTAAAACATAAGATCTAATGGGACCTTTTAGATATGTATGAGGCACTTTTCTAAAAGAGGTTTCTGATAAAATACTAGCAGCTTTCGCTTCCCTATCTGCCATCTCGTTTCACGAATCCCCACGTGAGAAGGGACCCAACAGATAGAGACTGATTTACGTTGACAATATATACGAAAAAGCCACTCCTGAACTTTTTTAATTAATGGATGAAAGCTATTAAATTTTTTTAATAGCTTCTAAGGTGCTTCTAGAGTCTGAGTATATGACAAAATTAGAGTCACTACTTTGAAAAACTAAATCTAGGGCAGACACTACGGCTGTTAATTCGGCAGTAAATATTGATGCAGAGTCAGGTAATTTAGCTGTGTGCGCTGTATCACCAAGGATAACAGCGCAACCAACACCACTATCTGACTTAGATCCATCTGTATAAATTTTTGTAAAATTAGTATGGGTAACATCGTGCTCTAAGAATTTTCCCTAATCTCTTCTACAGTGCAGTCCTTTTTGTTAAACAGTTTCTTACATATTGATGCTTCTGGGATAAGCCATGGAGGATTTACAGGATATTCTACTTCCAGGACTTTCTGGGATTTAAGGTGATTATTCCTAACATCCTCATTCAGTCGAATTTGGAATGGTTTAGAAGCTCTTGTACCAGAAAAACTTGAGAGTCTGTTTCCTTTAGTGCTTGAAAGGAGGGATTTTTGGGAGCACTTTTCATTCTAGCCATGTATCGCAACCCTAGCTCTTGCCTTCTTAGATCAAGGGGTAAATGATCTGTGTCGACATAAATGCTTTCAACAGGCGAAGTTCTAAAAGCCCCTGAGCATATTCTCAACCCCATGTTGTGTACAACATCCAGTTCCTTTAGCTTGGTTTTACAGGCTGAGGAATAAATCTGACAGCCATAGTCTAACTTAGATCGACACAGAGAGTCATATAGCCTCAGAAGGGATTTCTTATCAGCCCCCAACTAAATCCAGAGACAACCTTTAAAATATTCATAGATTGTTTAACATTAAACTTTAGGGCATTTATGTGGCTAGCCCATGTTAATTTATGGTCAATAGTCATCCCCAGAAATTTAACTTCACTCTCGTAAGAAGGAAGGATGGACCCTTTTAAACTAAGTGTGGGAACCTCTTCCACACGCCGGCACCTGGTGAATCTTACTGCAACTGTTTTGGAAGAGGAGAATTTGAAACCATTCTCATCAGCCCACTTAGTAATAGCATTAATAGACCTTTGCAAATGTTTACATACGGACAAGGAATCATATCCTGTGCAGTATATTGCAAGGTCATCGACAAAAAGCGAGCATTTAACAGGGGCGAGATTTTTTCAATCACGCTATTTATTGCCACTGAAAAAGTGTTACACTTAAAACGCTTCCTTGGGGAACTCCTTCCTCCTGCATAAAGGTTGGGAGAAGGAGTTTCCCACTCTTACCTTAAAAAGTCTGTCTGATAAAAAGGAATATATAAACCTGACCATTCTTCCACATATGCCCATCTTGTGCAATTGTTTCATGATGCCAATTCTCCAGGTAGTGTCATATGCTTTCTCCAAGTCAAAAAATATGCCAATGGTCTGACACTTTTTGGCGAATCCTTGCTGGATTTGGTTGGTCAGCCTCAGCAAGGGATCAAGGGTGGAGCGGTTTTTTCTGAAACCAAATTGAAATGGCGATAGTAATCCTTTGGTCTCCAGGTGCCAAACCAGTCTAGTATTTATCATTTTCTCCATCAGCTTACATACACAGCTGGTAAGAGCTATTGGTCTATAGCTGGTGGCTTGGGAAGCATCTTTATTAGGCTTTTTAACTGGGACAATTATGGATATTTTCCAGTCCTTGGGTAAAATTCCAGTTTCCCATATTTTGTTTATAATCTTCAGTAAATATTTTTGGCATCATCTGGGAGGTGTTTCAGCATTTCATATATGATTGTATCCTCACCTGGAGCTGTGGATTCACTTGAGAGAGCGCCTCACGAAGTTCTCTTAGGAAAATTTGTAGTTGTATGGTTCAGATTTTCCCGAATCAAACTTCAGACACATTTCAGAATTCCTAATTCTTTGAAATTCTGGACAATAATTTGTTAGGGCTGGAAACTTTAGAAAAGTGTTTTCCTAGCTCATTGGCAACTTCAGTGGGCTCTGTGATTAGAGTGTCATTTATTTTTAATGAGGGCAATGGTGACGCTACAAATTTTCCACTCAGTTTCCTTATTTTGCGCCACACCACTCTTAGTGGGGTCTTGGAGTTTATTCCATTAATATAGCAAAGCCAACATTCTCTTTTGGCTTTTTTTATAAAAGCGCCACTGCTTGGCTAAAGCACGTTTGTAGATTAATTTAGACTGATGGGAGCCACTAGTTTTGTAACGTCTGTAGCATTTCCTAGTCACTTTTCTCAGAATACCACATGTCTTATTCCACCAGGGAACTGCAGGTCTACGAGGTTTGCCTTTTGTTTTTGGAATCGAGCTTTCAGCACTCTTCAAAGTAGATTCAATAAAGTAATCATAGGCATCTAGATGAGAATGAAAGGACTCAAACTCCCTATCTAGATTGACACCCTTACTAAATTTATCCCAGTCTGCGTCCTCTACCTTCCACTTAGGTAAAACTTCAGATGGAGCATTCAGAGCATATTTCAAATGGATCGGGTAGTGATCACTTCCATTTAAATCTTCATTAACAGACCAATTAAAATCAAGGTGGATACTAGTTGAAGAAATACTAAGGTCCAGTGCAGAGAAATGATTATCGTGAATGTTGTGGAAAGTCATTGACCCATTATTATACAGGGTAACATCATTCCTGTCAATAAGGTCTTCGATTAATTTCCCTTTACTATCTAAAAACCGACTTCCCAAAGGGGATTGTGGGCATTAAAATCACCTAGCAAAAGTAAAGGAGCTGGAAGTTGGTCAATTAACGACTGAATATCTCCAATGTTAAAATCAAGGTCTGGTGGAAGGTATAAGGAGCAGATTGTTATCCTCTTTTCCAAAATGACTGAAATAGCGACAGCTTGTAGTGTTGTATTTAACTGTATTGTGGAGTGCTGTAGAGATTTATTAATAATAATTACAGCACCTCCATGGGCACAATCACCAGTTGGGGGGATATGATTTAAATATTGAATAATTTAGTCCAGTTGCCTAACATTGTTTCCTGTAGGCATATAATCCCTGGATTGAATTCATGCATTAAAACTTTAAGGTCTTCTGTACGGGCTCTGAGACCTTTACAGTTCCACTGAAGGATATCGAGCAAGAATGCTAAGGTGGTAAAATGTGCTACTTCCCACTCCTTGGAGGGGAAGTACTGTTCCTAGGGTGGAGTGGGAAATTCTCCTTTATAAGAGATTTTCTTAATCCCTTTTCATCTGAATTGGAGTTCAGGGTCTTTGGTTGATCTTCATATTTTTTATTATGAACCTGATGTTCAGAATTACTACTATGGTTCTGTGCACCACTAATCCTATTTGTCTTAGGGCGGCAAGACTGAATTGAACTCAGATGTTTTTGTTCTGAAACTACTTTTGGAACCACCTTTCTAGGAGGAGAGATGTCTTCCAAAACACTGAACCCATTTGAAGTTGTTATTATAAAATTATCATTATTTGGGAACTATTTCTTGTGCGTTTCTTGGTAGTTGCAACCGTAGTTTTATTATTATTTTTGTTTGTGGCTGTGGCGATTGATGGCTCTGAACTAGCTCTATCTAATTGGGATTGTTCCTTTAGCTTATTTTGGTTTGAAGTATTTTCAGAATATTTTCCTGAATTATTGGCCGATTTTGGCACCCTTATTTTTGGAGATGAATCGACAGCTGTGGATGTGGTGGAAGATAAATTTTCTGTGCTTTTGGAAGTACAATTTTTGCTACTGGACTTCAAAGCACTTGCCGACGAAAGTTTCTCACCAGTTTGGAGATTTTCATTATTATTTATGGTTCGAGAAATACCAGGTTTGTGATATCTTCCATCAGACACAGTTATTGGTGGCCTTACATTGTTGGAAGTTTTCATAAGTTTTATTACAGAAGCATACGAGTGTTGGCACTTTTGTTTGCCCCCATTACCGTGCGCTTTGCTTCACTAATGCTAATATGTTCATTATCTGCCACTGCCAACACGTCTTGTTCAAATTTATATCTGGGACAAGCCCTAGAGTTTGGTGTGTGATCACCCTTGCAAAGAAAACAGTATCGGGCTGCTTTGCAATCATCAAAATTATCGTGCTCTGCAGAGCACACAGGACATCTTTTATTGTTATCGCAAGAGTTTTGAATGTGGCCATATTCAAAGCATTTGCGACACTGTCTAGGACTTCTTTTATATTTTTAACTTGCATCCTCTCATGGCCAACAATGATGGTATCAGGTAGGTAATTGGAGGAGAAGGTTAAAAGGATAGCTGCATCACCACCCAGTTTTTACATGAGATACACAAGGAGGGCATCGATGGAGAATCTCCTCCTCTTTAAAAACATGCAGATCTTTTGAGTAAACTACTCCTTTCAGTGTATTAAAGAATCTGTGAGATGAAATAGATTCAATATTTCCACTTTCAGGAGGTTTAAAGTTAGCTAACAGAACTGCTTGAGTCTCATTTCCAGCTTTTATTAGAAGATTCTTTCCATACCGTTTCAAATTTCCAATGGGAATGGAACCAACCTTGCTCTCAATGCAGTCAGCAGCTTTTATCAAATTTTCCCTCCCTCCTTGTAGATAGCAACATGCCATAGAGGGGGAGGAAGAGCTCTGGTACATGGGACTGGTCCATGTTCTTCAGCCTTTGGAACAAAGTCAAATGGCTCATCATTCAAGTTTTCACTGAAAACACTTTCGTGCTAACAACTGAGTCATTTAGAATGTGGCCATGGAGTCTCTGTTGTGCCTCACTAGCTTCCAAGGGAGAGGAAAATTTGATAAAAGCACAAAATGACTGCTTATCTTTTCTAGAACTAATTTAATTCTTTCCACTTTGCCGAATTGCTTCACTACACTGTATAAACATTCGTAATCTAATGATAAGTTTACATTAGTGCAATAAAGGACCCTATTATTTGAATCAAATCCACCAGATTTATTAACACCCTGGTGTCTCAGTGTTTGGTTCTGTCCAACAGCCAAGCCCGTATCCATGTTCATGCCAGAAGTCGTTGCCAGTGCCGTTAAGTCATCGGATCCAGGGGAGGGAGAACTAGAAGCCAAATCCATAAGTTTAAACCAGTCCACATGCAAAGGTCCAAAAGTGCACACCCGACACCCAAGAGCCCCCGCACAGACCCGACAGCATATCAAAAGGACAAACTGGGCAGCTCCACTGCTCAGCTTCCCCACCCCAACACACTCCCAAAGCCCACGAAGAGACCCCAAGCTGCCAAGCATGCACACATCAGACCACCACACACAAACTGGTTCATCCACCCACCCAAAACTGCTTGGTCATATCAAGAAAGTATCGTAGATCAGTCAGGTATTCGCATTCTCCACCAATGGCACAAGTGAGAGTTGACTCCCAACAGTCCACCCCATACCCTACCCTTTCAGGATAGCACCAGTACGCTTGCAGTGGCCCAGGTATAAGCCAATCCGCCTGCTGGGAGTTCTGCCCCCACTAATGGGGACTGACTCCCCACTCCAACCGTACTCGTGGGCTTCGGACAAAAGCCAGAGTCCCACCTCCAAAAACCAGCCCCCCCTGGATTCCGATGGGCTGATCCCCAGAGATGGTTCCGCCCTCAAGATAGCAGTGGGAAAAATCCCATCACCATCTCTTAGGTCCAAACTATCTCGGGTGGCGACTCAACCACCACAACTCCCACAATTAGCTTGAATGCGAACCCCTTCCAAAAACGATCCCTTCTCAGACTCACCTAAGCAGTAAAATTTTGCGAATGTGGAAATGTCCACGCCATTTAAACCAAAAACTATGTAGGATGATTCGTCAGGACCGGGCCCAAAGGCCAGGGTCCCTTAGCCCTCACCTCGTCAAGGCGTCCTACTCGAGGGGGAGATTCCTTGGGACCGAGCTGCTGTACTACCGTATCCGCCAGCTTGGTGAATATCCTGGGTGCAATGTTCAGACCGAAGGGCATGACCCTGAAGGAGTAGGCTTGGTTCCCGAGCCTGAAACCGAGGAACTGAGAGAAGTTCCGCGCAACTGGGACGTGATAATAAGCGTCTGAAAGATCGATAGAGGTGGTGACGGCTCCACGCGGAAGTAGAGTCCGGACCTGAGCTACCGTAAGCATGCGAAACTTGTCGCATTTTATGTAGAGATTTAGACGCGACAGATCCAGGATCACTCTTAGCTGATCGGAGCCTTTTTTGGGAACAGTGAATAGCCTGCCTTGAAATTTTAGGTGCCTTGCTTTCTTTATTGCTCGTTTGTTGAGCAATCCTTTACATAATCCTGTAGGATTGATGTGGGTGGCTGGTAAAATCTGTTTGGAGGGGAGGATTCTTGATCCAGCTCCATCCCAGTCCCTTGGACACAATGCTGTGTGCCCACGGGCTGAAGGTCCACTGGTCCCTGAACCAATACAGGCGACCGCCTACCTGCGTTTTCTCAGTGGGAGGGGCGGGTTTGTTCCCTCTACCACGACCTCTCCCCCTTGGGGTGGTGTTGATTTTCCTCTGTAGGGGCCTTGCCCCTTCCTCCCCTTGCCACCCTGTTGAGGCCGTGAAAAATCCACGACCTTCATATGTAGGGTTGTATGCTGGTGAGGATACATAGGAGGCGCCGCTGGTTGAACCAAAACATACTGCTGGGGTTGGGACTTAGAGGTAGATGGCTGGGCCACTGCCGAGACCGGGGACGGCTTGAACCATCGCCTGATGAGGCCTCTTATGCCTCCTGAACCTTTTTCCTCCTCTCGTCTGGGGGCCGGCTGATTCTGGGGTCTTGCGCTTTATAAGTGGGAATTCCCCACCGGGCGAAGACTCTGATTGGCCCGTGTAGCCGGACATGACGGATGTAACCTCTCCTTCAGGGAAGAGGTTAGGTCTCCAGATTGAACTTTTAATGAGCTTGTTAGGCTCGTGGCGGATTTGTAGCGTCAGCAAAATAAACTTTCTACATTCCAGCCTAGCCATAACAAACTCATGCAAGTCTAACTGGAAGGTCGCCAGGAAAGACTTAGCCAGGACCTGGAAAAAGGGCTCGTCCGAGCCGGAGACGGCAGTAGCCTGGTAAGACAGCCGGAGCTCAAGGACCGGGCTAACTTAGTCCGGGTCTCAAACTCGCGCTTTAACAAAGATTCCGGCAGCTTAGGGAGTTGCTCACTAAACTGCGTGGAAGCGCAAAGAGGGTCCAGCTTGCCTACAGTGAAAGTGGACGGGCGTCCACCCAGAACTCGTTACTTCCTGGGAATACCAGGGAAGTAGGGTCTGTTTCCCTCAATTGAGGAAAGGGGTTCCCATCGAGGCATGCTCGGTCGTGGCCAGAGCAATTTTATCCAAACAAGGAGTGGGAAGATCTTCACCTAGGGTGAACATCGTGAAATTGCCCTTGAAAGGGGTCAATTTTGTGTTCACTGCCTGCCACTCCGTCAGAGTGCGTGGGAGAGCCGACTGGGCTTGGTCTCTAGGGATGATGACAGTTTCCTAGGAACCTTGTCTGATCGAATCCAGGCTTCTTGGTAAGCCTCACGAAGCCAGGATAAGGGGGCAAGAGATCGGGGAAGAACTCCAACTCCTCCAACCGTCTCGTGCCCAGACCGTCTAAGGTGAGTTTGCCATCATGTTGGATGGCCCGGAGTGCGAACCGCCAAGGGTTTCCGACATCAAACGGCGGGAGGTCCGCAGTGTCGGGGATAGAGTACTGCGGTTCGGCTTTAGGTTGGCGAGCCAAACCTTCCAGTACACTGTCATAAGTGGCAAACTTTTCGGAGATCTTCTCAAACCTCGAGTCTAGATCCTGCGTGAACTGTTTGTACAGTTCAGTGGCCAGGGCCTGTGCGTCAAAAAGAGGCTGGGGAGGAGGGCTTGGTTTTGCAGCCCTCTTACTCGCGCCCTTGCTGGAGGAGCTAGACTTACTCCCGGAGGCTACTGGTCCTGGGACCTTAGCCTTCGACGGGGGGAAGGGCAATGCCTTCTTAGAAGACGAGGACTTATAGCCCTTCGCCTTCCATGAAGTCTTCAACAGGGATAGCAGACGGAACTCTATCACCCAAAGAAGAAGACTTCACAAAACCTGAAAAAGATGACATAGATGAATCAGGGAGTTAAACAAAGAGGGCCCGCCCCAACCTCCTCACTTACCTCTCCACTTACCACCTGGTCCTGCTCCGTATTCATAGGTTCCAAGTCGAGATTTAGTGCGGCAACATCCTCCGAGACCTCGGCGTACAAAAATGTCCACTTGAGGTGGCTGGGTCGCATCGAGGATCTGCTGGATAATAGGGGTGGCAAGTTCTTCCGGAACACTGCGGCCACCCGTGCGCGCGGGGTAAAGCAGATCCTCAACCTGGCGTCGAGGGCGTGAGGGCTTCCCCGACGGAACATTTCTGCCGAACCCAGCCACCCAGGCCGGAGGATTCCAAGGCAGACTTCTTGGAATTTTCATCCGCCTGCAAGGAAACCTGTGGTTAGTCCGGAATACAAAGACCGACGGAAGATATAATCAACGTAACGTATGAGGAGCATGGACCGGAGGAAAGAAGACTTTCACTTACCGACTCGTCTTGGATGGTTGAGGAAAGAGCAAAGCAAACCTCACAGCCATCGGGGTGCCAAACAACCAGGTCGTCTAGGCGGACCGCACAACCAGCGTGGGTCCGACACACTACGTGCCCGTAGGGTTGTTGAAGGGAGGCGGTACACCCCGGCTCCTCACAACGCGTACAGTCTGTAAAAGTAACAGTACATGAACCTCACACTCTAAGCAAAATAAAGCCCGGCAAGGCCGAAACTCAACTACAACCGGAATACTCCGGTGTAGAAGAACTACCAAATAAAAACTGGGCCAATAAGCTTTAAATGCAACGAGTGGAAGTTTAAGGATTCATACCCGGAGGGCTCCGGGAATGAAGGAACGAGAAACCAGGAACCAACCTTAAGGGCTGCCAGAAAAATAACGGCGGAGCCCCAGGTGTGGGACCGGAATCACGTAAATGGTAAAACAAAATAATAATAATAACAATAAATTATAATAATAATAACAATAAACAAAATTAATAATGATGGTAACTCTCCGGGTCCGAATACTAGCATTACATGGAACCATTTCACACCTATCTCCCCGCCGGAGAAGCTTAATGGGTAAAGGAACAATGTCCATAATATAGGGCGGGCCACACCTAAACCCAAACCTCGTGAGCCCGATGGGGAGACGAGAGGCGAGACAGGATCCGAACACGCTCGAGCAAACGAACCACCCACCCCAACACAGCGAAGCTGGGGACGACATGGGAGGGAGCGAATCTCTCAACCAATAGGAGAAGTCCCTGACTCGGAGAAAACGCCATCTAGCGTCACCCGCACGAGTCGCAAGGCTGAGGGGGGAGTGGAGAGGAGTAGGCTACTAGAAGGGGAGAGGAGACAAGGAGAACATGATACCCGCTCAACTGCAACCTTCCTTCCCAAGGAACTTGGAAGGAAGCCTACTCAGGGAGCTACACAGCCCAAAGCCCAACATCTCCTAGGCGTAGCCTAATAAATCCAAACCTAGTATAGGTTAGGAGGAGAGAGGGGTGAAAAGGAGAGGAGAAACCAACAGGGAGAAAAATTTTGTGCCGAGAGCCAGCAGGGAACGATCAGGGGATAAGAAGGCGAATAGCCTAGAGGAACACGTCCAAAGAACTCGATTCCTCCGAAATTGGGGGAAGAGGACTAAGGGGCTCACTCTGACCCACAAACGGACCCTGAGGAACAGCAACAAAACTCCCTCAACCTGATCTCCACACCCAGGGCAAGGGATGGAGCCTACACTATGACCATCACATAAAATAAAATTATGTTCATAGGAAGTGTAGCCTACCACGAGAGTAATTCAAAACATTTATAGGTCTCATCAGAGGCAAACTACACAACCAAAAACAAATAAAACTAAAAACATTAACTCAATTTAAGAGCACCATCTTCAATAATAACATAATAGCCTATGAGACTAAATGAAAAGGAACCCGACCTGGTGGGGGTACAGGATGGGGCAACTCCCTATGCAAAACAAAAAAACAAAGTGGAGGAGAGCCTTGCACGGAACCACCAGGAAGGGAGTCAAGGGCAAAAATCTAAATAAATATATAGAGACTGGGAGAAAACTCCGACCGAAAAGAACAGAAGGAGTCGCCTCGCGCTCGCCATGGCTGAAAGGGGACGCCGTGGCGTCATACGAAGATCTCAATATTTATGAAAATACGAGACCAAAACAGCCAACAATAGATCAAAAGCCCCACAAGAAGATGGTACTTAACTTAGAGATGGAAAAGGTGCTCGAAGCCATCGTAGATGAAGAAAAATAAATCCAAAATAGGACGAGCACACAAAAAGCTTAACGAATCACGTGCTAGAAAATGGAATGAAGCAGGTGGCGCTGGTGTCGCCGTCCTGGCGGGTGGTGTAGAGTGTGGAGCTGTAACGGCTCACCGCTCTTTTCGGGGTTTTGATAAGGAGAGGTCTTTCGAGTATATTTCCGTGGTAGTGGTATTTCACTCACCCTTCATTATACCGCGTCTTCTAAAAGACGGTCGACTGGGGTAGTAACCCCAGCTTTCCTGAAAGCTCTTTTCTCTGGTATATCTAGCATTGTTATACCTAGAAATTCGTGCTGTAATGGAATTTCACCGGCTGACACGGGACTGGACTCAGAAAATAAACAAATACATAAAAGAGGAAAGAATCCCAGGATCAAGATTTTCAGGCCTAGAACTGATTCCGGTGATTTACAAGTTGGCTAACACCTTAATTCCCAAATCCTATGAAATAATAAAAAAATCAGAATTCCTGCAATTTTTCATGTACACTCGGCAAGGAAAGTGACAATACAGTTTTTTTAAATCTTCGGACATATATTGCTCAATAATGCGACATCTGGCAACTTTAGAAAGTGAAGGAGCTTCAATCTGTGTTTGTTTTTTGCTTGACCTCCTATAACTTTCAATCATATTCTACGGTTCTGAAATCATTGATACTTAAATGCAGTAGTAAGCTTTACTGTATTTGTTCAAGTTGTAATTTGCAGCGACAGTTCTGAGCAAAATAAAAATTTTTCGACATAACCTACTAAGTAACCATACACAAATGAATTTATGACACCACAATGAACGGAATGCTTGCATAATTGGAAACGCGATCTCCCATAATGAAATCAAGAGTTAAATTTGAGCAATGTCCAGTGAAAAACGTGGGGAACAATAAAGGAACAAATGCAATGTTATGATGAGAGAGAGAGAGAGTGAGTTGCTGTTGTGTAAGCCTAGGCCTATATGTAGAGCTACTCATTTCATTATTTTGTTTCTTTTAGAGATTGAGCGATACTATATTTGTATAGTATGTTTTAGCAATGGAGAGAGAGAGAGAGAAACTATGGCAACGTCAAGAAACATCCAGTTACTTGTGTTTTCCCGCCGAAGTTGTCGCAGTGCCCCTTACATCATAGAGAACGCTCTTGCGGATTTCAATAGATTTGGTCAACCTAACCTAGCTGTCACAACATTTACTGCCATTAATTCCAGCTGACCTTTAACACCGTGAAATACAAATATGAATGTGTAAAAATTTAAGCAATTATCATTACTGCGTATGATGATGCAATAATAAAGGGAGTTTGACAAAGGAAAAATCTATTTCTGAGGGAGGCCCTGTGTCACCCGGTGAAATTCCTTTCTTGCACGAATTTCTAGGTATAAATATTGCTAAATATACCAGAGAAAAAGTTATCAGGAATGCTGGGGTTACTACCCCCAGATCGAAAGCGTCTTCTTATACCAAGAAGGCGTCGGTATGGATAAGGGTGAGTGAATAAATCACAGCCACAGAATCACACTCGAAAGACATCCCAATGGCAAATCCCTCGGAAGAACGGGGAGCCGTACCAGCTCCCTCACTCACCCCCGCCAAGCGGCGACCCCAGCGCCATCCGAACTCATTCCAGTCTAGCACCACCCCCAGGCTTGGCATGCCAAAGCAGGGGAAACCAGATACTTAAGGGTCACCGGGTGACACATGGCCTCCCTCAGAAATAGATTTTTCCTTTGTCAAAATCCATTTTCTGAGTTCGTCCCTGTGTCACCCGGTGAAATACTAAAGGAGAATCATGCCAAGCCTGCCAGGATACAAAATAAACAAAAGGTGATCATGAACAAAAACACATGCTATGAACAAATTAGATTTAATAAGGTATCTCAGCAAAGCAAAGAGAAACAAATTACAGGTAAGTACTGGGTGGAACAAAAACACCCAACAATACAATGTTATAGATAGGTAAATATAAACTATACATAAGAGAAATACATAATATACCTTATACAATATCAAAAATGTGAGGTACACGAAGCATAAAATAAAATAACACAAGTACCTCTAGGCTTAAATCTAAATACACAGCATAACAGAACACAATCACCAAGACAAACAATAATAATGGCAATACTAGTATCAATTATGAGGAGCAAGGCAGTGAGGCATGATTGAACCAGGAGAACAGGCAGAGAAATAAATGAGGCAGGCGGGGGGGGAAAGGATAAGGGTTAAGGATAATTAAGGTGGGGATGACACTCCCACAGCCACTGTAGAGAATTTCAGAGCTTGAGTGATTTTAGATAGTGGCATTTAAACACTAGAGGTGATTTCCATCCCGTATACTTGGTAAGTTCAGCAAAATCCATATTATGAAAATAATTAGTAGAGGTAGCTACGCACGGATATCATGAACCTTAGGAACTGAATCCGGGTTGGCCAGTTTAATGAAATACAGAATTTGCTGTCTTATCGCATTCAAAGAAAGAGTTCCACCTTTTTCCCTGATAAAAGAGGACCCGACATACACTGAGGAGTTCTTTGTAAGTAAGCCTTTAAGGTAAAGACTGGGCATAAGGATTGGTCCTGTGGAAGAGGCACCACCTTCCAGGGGGACCACCTGTCCTGAGGGTCTTCATTTTTCGCTAGAAACCTATGATCAGGGGAAAGGAGAACTTCTCCCGACGGGAGGAAATCAATGTGATCATCACCTCTAGAGAGAGCAGATAGCTCTGAGATTCTGGCACCTGAAGCTAAGCTAATCAGAAACAAGGTCTTCCTTAGCAGATCCAGATAAGAGCATTGTGAGTTATCAATATCAGAGGCTAACTTTAGAACATCGTTTAGGAACCAGGTAACAGAATGTGGGCGTGTTACCGGTCTCAAACGGGCACATGCTCTAGGGATGGAGGAAAAGTATGAATCTGTACAGTCAGTCTTAAAGCCATACAAAAATACCTTCTTCAAGGCTGATTTAGCTGTAGTAATAGTGGCCGGAGCTAGGCCTTTTCAAACAATGATCTAAAGAAGGTAACCGCTAGGTTAGTAGTCATAGTCTGAGCTTCAGATGCCTTCAAAAAGGATGCTAATTTTTTGACTGCTGAATCATATTGCCTGAGAGTAGAATCTCTTATCGGATTCTAGAAACAGTGTTAACGGGTCAATGTTTGCTCCCTTTTTAGCAGCAAATTTTATAAAGTCCACAAAACCAGGGCATTCTGAATTTTTAAGGAAGCTGACACAGTCTTGGTTTGTACTACTTTGGGTCAGTCTGGGTTTGGGTATCTGATGACACCGCAACTTGAGCTCCAGAAGCAGAGGGAACCAGTTGCTCTTCGGCCAATGGGGGGCTACCAAGGCTAGTTGGCCCTTGAATGACCTGAGTTTGTGTAGTACTTTTCAACAACATGTTTATTGGGGGAAACAAGTAGATCCTCTCCCAATTGTTCCAATCTATGGTCATTGCGTCCGTGGCGTAGGCATGGGGGTCCAGATTGGGAGCCACATAACAGGGAAGCTTGTGATTGCTCTCTGTGGCGAACAGATCCACTTGGAGTCCCGGAACCCGGTGGCATATCCAATTGAACGATTTCCCATCCAGAGACCTCTCCGTCTCCAACGGAGTAGTTCTGAACAGAGAATCCGCCACCACGCGTTCGCACCCCGCTAGGTGGGTGGCTGACAGATGCCAGCCGTGCTTGTTCGCCAGGGAGAAGATAGCTAACATCACCTGATTTACGCGACCCGATTTGGAGCCGCCCCTGTTTATGCAATGAACCACCACGGCGCTGTCTAACACCAGCCTGATGTGAATCTGGCCGGCGGGGCAAAGTTTCTTCAGAGTTAGAAACACTGCCATAGCTTCCAAGGTGTTTATATGGAACTGTCGAAACATTGTAGACCATGTCCCTTGTACTTTTTGTTTTGGTGAGTACCCTCCCCAGCCGCTTAATGAAGCGTCTGTGTGGATTACCAGAGCTGGGGGAGGAAATTGAAGGGGGACAGACTTCGAAAGGCCTTTGACTACGGACCATGGTCGAAGCCTTGTCTTCAAGATTTGCGGGATTGAAGAGACTCTGTCTCTGAGCCTGACATTGGCTTGTCTCCGCCACACTCTGTTTATGTCTTTTAGTCTTGCTTTCAAGAGCAGGTCTGTTACTGAAGCAAACTGAAGAGAGCCGAGAATCCTCTCTTGAGACCGGCGGGATGCCGCTTTGCCCTTCAGAAATTTTCTGGTAGTGGCGGCTATCTCCCTCCGCTTGGCCGGCGGAAGGGATAGTCTGTACGAGGTTAGGTCCCACTGGAGACCCAGCCACTAAAACCGAGACTCGGAGTCAGGGGACTTCTCCCTGTTCAATTGAAAGCCTAAGGACTCCAGGAACCCGATCACTATGGCTGTAGCCTTCCAGCACTCCTGTACGGATGGGGCCCAGATTAACCAATCGTCCAGGTATGCTACTAGGGAGATCCCCCGGGACCGTAGCTGCTGAACAACTGTTTCCGCCAGCTTCGTGAATATCCTGGGGGCTCTATTGATCCCGAAAGGCATGACCCTGAAGGAGTAGGCCTGTTTCCCTAGTCTGAAACCCAGGAAGGGAGAGAAGTTCCGCGCAACTGGGACGTGATAATAAGCGTCTGAAAGATCGATAGAGGTGGTGACGGCTCCACGCGGCAGTAGAGTCCGTACTTGAGCAACTGTAAGTATGCGAAATTTGTCGCATTGTATGTAGAGATTTAGACGACAGATCTAGAATCACTCTTTGCTGGCGGAATCTTTCTTGGGGACAGTGAACAGCCTGCCTTGAAATTTGAGGTGCCTCACTTTCTTTATTGCTCTCTTGTTGAGAAGCTCCGTCACAAAGTCCTGTAGGGCTTTGGAGGGGGGTTGATAAAACCTGGTCAGGGAGGAGAGTCCTGATCCAGCTCCAACCCAGGCCTTTGGACACAATGCTGTGTGCCCAAGGACTGAAGGACCACTGGTCTCTGAACCAGTATAGGCGTCCACCTACCTGAATGGTCTCAATGGGAGGAAGCAGGTTTGTTTCCTCTACCACGGCCACTTCTCCCCTGGGAGACGGATCCAGCTCTGCCTCTGTAGGGGCTTTTCTACCCCCTTGCGCTCCTATTAAGGCCGTGAAAGACCCCACGGCCTTCATAGGTAGGGTTGTACGGCGAGAGAGACGCACGTGAGGCGCAGCAAGGGATTGGGCTGGTTGAACCAGCACATACTGTTGGGGTTGAGCCTTGGAGGTGGACGGTTGGTTCACCGTCGAGACCGGAACTGCCTGAACAACCGTCTGGTGTTGTGGTCTCCTATGCTTCCTGTAACGTTTCCCAGGCTTATTCTGGGAACCGCTAGACTCGGGGTCTTCCGCTTAAAGGCGGAGATACCCCACCGGGAACGCAGACTCTGGTTAGCCCTGGTTGCCTCGCCCAAGACACTGAGACTTCATCTTCTGGGAAAAGATTTTCTCCCCAGAAAGAACTCTTCATGAGTCTGTTAGGCTCATGACGAATGGTGGCATCAGCGAAGATGAACCACGGCAGTTCATCTTTGCCACCATGAAGTCGTACAGGTCCGACTGGAACCCTGCTAACAGGCATTTAGTCAGAACCTGAAACAATGGCTTCTCTGCAAAGGGGACGGCGGTCGCTTCTGACAGGCACAGCGCGAGTTCAAAGACTGGCTCAACCGACACCGTGCCTCGAACTCAGCCTTCAGGAGAGCTTCCGGAAGCCTAGGAAGCTGCTCACTAAACTGGTTTGACGCGCAATCGCGTCCAATTTACCAACAGTAAATGTGGACGGAGCGTCTTTTCCAGAACTCGTCACCCCTGGGAAGATCAGAGACGTAGGGTCTGATTCCCTAAGCTGAGGCAAGGGTTTGCCATCCAAGCAAGCCTGAGCGGTTGCGATAGCAAATCCCCGAGGGAAAACATAGTGAAGTTGCCCTTGAAAGGGGTCAACTTCGTGTTCTCCGCCCGCCACTCGGAAAAGGTGCGCAAGAGAACAGATTGCGCCTGATCCCTAGGGAAGATCACTGTCTCCTTAGGGACCTTGTCTGAGCGTACCCAGGCTTCCTCCGTCAGCCTAACGAAGCATGGGTAGGGGGGCAAGAGATCAGCTGGGAAGAACTCCAGCTCCTCCAGGCGTCTGGTACCTAGTCCTTCGATGGTCAAGGTATCTTCGTGGCGAATAGCACGAAGAGCGAAACGCCACGGGTTCCCTACATCAAAAGGAGGGAGGGTAGCAGTGTCAGGGATCTGGTATTGTGGTCCGGCCCCACCGGAGCGTGCCATATCGGCAAGAAGATTCTCCTGACTCTGTAGCCTCTCCGTCAACTTAGAAAGCTTGGCCTCAACCTCCGTAGAGAATCTCTCTAGCAACATCCCCGCAAATGCCTCAGGGTCAAAGGCAGGCTGGCGAGGAGGGCTGGGCCTGGCCACCCTCTTACTCGCTCCTTTGCCTGAGGTACCTGGTTTGCTCCCGGAGGCCACAGGTTTGGCTTCGACGGGGATGCCTTGCGGGAAGACGAGGACTTGAAGCCCTTCGCCTTCCACGACGTCTTCAACTTGGGGACAGTAGATGGAGCGCTGTCCCTCAAGATAGAAGATTTACCAAAGCCCTGAAATGAAGAAACAGAGGATGAAGGGGAATCAAAAAGGGCGCCCGCCCCCACTGCCTCACTTACCTCTCTACCTACCACTTGGTCCTGCTCGGTGTTCATGGGCTCCAGGTCCAAATCTAGAGTGGCGACGTCCTCCGAAACCTCCGCGTAAAGGGGATCCTCTAGAAGTGGCTGGGTCACGACCCGGATCTGCTCAATGATGGGTGCGGCCACATCAGCTGGTACGGCCGCAGCGATCCGGGCGCCGGGGTAGAGCAAATCCCTCAGCTTCCCGTCGAGGACGTAGGGCTTCCCGACGAACGTTCCTCCCGAACCCAGCCACCCAGGCGTGGAGAGACTCTAGGGCCTCCTTCTTGGAGGACTCGTCGGCCTGAAAGGGAGCAGGGAATCAAGGAAGGGCTAATATACTGTAAACTATATAAGCGCTAGAACACAAAATATGGCAACATAGCAAACTGTAACTATCGTGAAGAATGAAAGTAAGCAGCTTACCGACTCGTCCTGGATGCACCCACAAAGCGCGAAGCAAACCTCACAGCCTTCCGGATGCCAGACGATTAGGTCATCAAGCCGGACCGCACAGCCAGCGTGGGTCCGACACACCACATGCCCGTAGGGTTGGTGGAGGGTGGCGGTACAACCGGGCTCCTCACAACGAACAGTCTGTAAGTGTGAACAGTATATGAACCTACCACTCTAAGAAACTTAAACTAAGCAGGCACAGGTATTTTCAAACTGTACTACCGGAGCACACCGGCGGAATGAAAAACCCTGTCAGAGAGGGGCCTACCAGAAAAAGTAACTTAAATTTAAGGTAAGCAAGAAGCCCCTCAACTGCCGGAATACTCCGGCGGAACGAGAGAGCCGAATCAACGGGACCCTTACCACAAGGGGTGCCGGGAATAAAACGGCGGAACCCAAGGGTAAGATCACCGGACTCTAATAACAATAACAGGAAAACAAATATATATCCGACGGTGGGATGAGCCGTCGGAAACAAAATAGATGCATATATATACAGAGGATGGTAACATAATCGGTCAACAATGACATAAAAATCCGCACTCCTGGAGTCGGCACCACCCCTCCGGGATCCCAAGCCTCTACCTCTAGAGAACAATAGAAGGGTGAGGCTACAAAACACCACAGATCCACAAGGGCAGGTGTAAGCGCCAGTCAACCTGGTTCAGAGCATCCCGAACGCCGGAGCGAACGCGGGACAAGGCTGAGAAAAAGTAACCCTGAGAAAGTTGAAAACCTGCTCGATCCTAGGAGAGCGGGTTAACGAGACACTGAGCTCAGAAAAATGCCATCTGGGACCAGCCCTGGGAGGAGCGAATCCCTCCACCAGGAAAGATCCAACAACTCGGGGTGGTCGCCGGACACCGACGTCACCCCGCGAGAAGATGACAAAGAGCTGGACCCAGGGTAGACTAGGAGGGGGGGTTGGTGGGATAAGGAAGGGAGTAGGCCAGAGCAGAGGAAAACAGGAGACTGGGGAAGATGCCTTCACCCGCTCAACTGTAAACCCAACCACGCTAGGTAATTAATACCAGCTGGAGAGATCATGGCCTACCCCGAAGGAAAGGGAAGGGAATAGCGACCTAAAGCCTCCATACTCTCACCCCACACATAGACGTAGCCTATGACATAAAAATGGGAAGAAGGAAAGGGAGGGATGAGGAAACAACAGGGAGAGAAATTCCCGTATCGAAGACCAACCAGAGCCGAAAGAAAGGGAATGCTATAAAAGCATGGAGGAGACGGACCCACAGAAAACAACCTCTACCCCTCCGTAAAGAAGGGGGAGGACTATGGGGTCTCACTCCACAACCCAAACAACGGTCAGAGGATGGAACAACAACAGAAACTCCCTCTACCTGCTGATCCTCCTCTCGCCTAACCTAACCCAGGTGAAAGGGAGAGCAGGAGGCCAAAGGCAAAAAAAAAAAACATACACCTATAACCAGAATAATAATAAATCACCATCATATATGCATAAACAATAAAATAAACTTGTGCTTGTGCTAGGCGCAGTAGCCTAACCGAGAGAAGCGACAGGAAGTAAACAGTAAAACTGTACCTGACGCCCCACGGTAACAATTAATAATTGTAAACAGTTGAAAACATGATGTCAAGCACCAGCAAAATAACAATTATAATAATTATAAAGCTATAACTGTCCAAGGGGGAAACATCCTGGGAGTTACCTAAGCGGGAAAATGACGGAACCCATATGCAGGAACCCCAATGATACGGTTCAACAAAATTATCGTTAGAGAAACACCGAAAAACCCAGCTTAGGAAATGCCACCAGGATGAATCCTAGGGAAATAAAGATAAGCAATGAAACCAACAAGGAAAAGCCCAAACAGAACAAGCTGGACGGGCGTACCTCATGGACAACAAGGCTGGCTGGGGACGCCGTAGCATCATAACAGAACCACGTATAATTAATAAATACGGGTTGAAACAGCCAAACTTATCATAAAAAACCCCACAATAAGATGGTACTTAACTTGGATACAGTAAAGCTGCTCGACGACATGCTGAAAAGGCGAAATATTAGCCAAAAGGCACAAGCAACCAAGAATAACAGTGAAAATGATCACGTGCTAGAAATGGAATGAATTCAGATGGCGCTGGGGTCGCCACATGGGGGCGGGTGAGTGAGGGAGCTGGTACGGCTCCTCGCTCTTCCGAGGGATTTTGCCATTGGGATGTCTTTCGAGTGTGATTTATTCACTCACCCTTATCCATAACGACGCCTTCTTGGTATAAGAAGACGCTCGATCTGGGGGTAGTAACCCCAGCATTCCTGATAACTTTTTTCTCTGGTATATTTAGCAATATTTATACCTAGAAATTTGTGCAAGAAAGGAATTTCACTGGGTGACACAGGGACGAACTCAGAAAGCCTGTTCATAACTGGAAACAAGTAAATATTGCCGTTCTGATAAACAGTACTACACCGAGATATCCACACTATCTTTTAGATCTCTATGAATGAAGTCATCTGAGAAATTCTGATTACTTTGGACATCCATGGTGTTTTTAAGTATCTGAACGTTTTTGTTTTGCAGATTTAACATATATGATATAATTTGCATTGTATTTTCATATTCTGGAGTAAATTTACCGAAATTATGTGTTTTCTGTAAGAAAAAGATAAAAATTCAATGAACGAAATCTAATGAAAACTGTATCCTCACTTTTCTTGGTGAGGAATATCTCCGGCCAAGGATGGAGATCGACAGGGGCCTGGTGCCGTAGGAGAGGATGGGGGACCCGTTGGCAGCCGTCAGGAAGGCAGCCGGGTCCGATTCTCGCTTGAGGTCCTCTCTGGATGCCGGGAAGATTGATCTAACGGCCCCCGTGTCGACCAGCATCATCCTGCCGGAGACGGTGTCGTGGACGTAGAAGCCTACTGATTCTGGACCCCTGGGTTCTTCTGCTGCCATGGTGGCCTGTCCTGCTGGCTGCCGCCACCCCCGTTTTTTGAACGGGTGAATGAATAGGGCAGCAGGCAGTTCCAGGCGTCCCTGCCGAACTGCCTGTGGTAGTGGCACAGCCCTGGGGAATTCCCTCTGTTGTGAGGCGCTGGGTGCCTCCTGGCAACGGAGTTGACTTCCTGCTCTGCACCCTCCTCCTGCTGGATGATGCTGACTGGTAGTGCGGGTGCTGGTACCCGCTTCATTGCCCTCACGGAGTCCGTCAGGTTCTGCGCCGTGAGGATCAGGTTGTCAAGGGGATGGCGTAGGGCTCAGGGATTTGTGTCCAGACCTCCGGGAGGAGCTGACGAAGAAGGAGCTCCCGTGACAGCCTTATTTCATTTTGTTTTCTGGTGCCGTCGGTGTCTGGGAGGGTGAGGAGGTCCTTTATCATGCCCCATGACTCCCTGACGCTCTGCTCCTGCCGCGGGCTGACGGCAAGGTCGAGGGCGCGGGCAGCCAGCTCGGCGACCGGCAGGGAGCATGCCTCGAGGAGGGACTTCTTCAGGAGGTGGTAGGTGAGGGGGCGTGCGTTGGACACCCACGGGATGACCTTCTTGTAGATTTCCTCTGGCAGGGCGTTAAGTACGGTATCCACCTGCAGCACCCCGTCGGTGAGTTCCACCATCCGGAACTGGCTCTCGACCCTGTACAGCCATGACAATGGGTTCCCCTGTGTGAACGGCGGCAGTTTTAAGGTCAGGGCGACCCGTGATTGTCCTGCCGGGCAGAGGAGCGTGCGGGGCGCGGGAAGGGGTGTGGAGGAGCGTGAGAGCCTCGGCGCAGGTGATATGGGGGGGAGGTAGACATCCGATTCCGCGAGGTTAGCGGTTAACTGAACGAGGGAAGGGATGTCCGCGTCCATACTCGCTCTTTGCACTCTTAACTGGAGAGAGGTACTCGCGTCAAAACGCACTTGGGAGCGCGCCATGTGAGTCCGCTAATGACACTGGTGATTTTGCTGACGAGAGTCAGCACGCCCAAACGCTGGTTCAGCGCCATGATTAGTCCGCTAAGGGCATGAGTAAGTTCCTGAAGCCAAGACTGAGTCGCCGTATGGGTCCGCTAATGGCTTCGGGAACCACTCCCGGGTCACTACTTTAAGAGGTGCAAAAGAAACGAGCAGGATAAGGTTACTGCTACTTTATTCATGATCCAGGCAGTTTATATAGTGGCAGACTGGCGTCACGCCGCGGAATACAATGAAAACCTCAGTGACCTGAGGTCGATAATAAATAACAATAAATACAGCGAACCAGTACACTTTACAATGTAAGAACAGACAGAAATGGAATTGGATACAATCTTGATGCCTGTGAAAGAAGAAACATGTGATACATTTTTGACAGCAGGTAAACAAAATATATACATAGTTTAAATGATTGAACTTTGCGTGACCTGACGCGTTAGGCGTGACTAATTGTAAGCAAAGAAAATGGGATGTCACCACAGAAAACTTGCCCAGCAGAGACTTTACAATTAACACTTTTAGCAGAGACTTCACGAATGACTTTACAGATGACTGTACAATTTTGCCACCCATGCGTCTCAGCCCCGATCATTTTCCCTAATACACTACCCATCCTAACATACATTTAACTGGAATTAAAAAATAAAATTGACCAGAAGCTCCAGTCATGTAAACATAGAACCATTAATGGTATTTCTAAGTAATAGCTCCGCACAGACTGTATGGAATGGTTCCGCGAGTATTAAAGTCATTAGGGAGCCATAGGGTAAATGCGATATATATCTCCTGGCAGTTTTTTTTCCACAAGTTTTCTACCCTCTTGGTCTCCTCAGCTTGACACCAATAATAGATGATCGGTCGTGATTTCTCCCATAATGGCTTGCAATAAACAACACAGCCATTATAATTAATTACTGATTTCAAGGCACATAAACCCAGATAGAACCCAAACTGCCAGGCGGTTGACAGACCTGGTACAGAAATAGAGCAGATAATTGATAATAACTTGGAGCATAAGGACATGGCCACAGCTGACATATCCCTATGCTCCAGACATGAAATATACCAAAATGAATGGTATGGCTTGAATGACTTTCATTCTAGATATCAGTGTCAAATAATAATAGCTTAATTATAAACCCATTCTAATAATTCCATTCCAAGCTACAGCACAAATGAAGCAGACTGAAACTAGACACATAACTAGACAAATTCATCCATATGATCCCTTGAATGACCACAGTGAACCACTAAATATATCAAATATTTCATGAATTTTATTCCTGATGCCACAGACAAATGAATCAACAAATTTTTACTCATTAACAACAAAACAAAGTTCCATGGTGGTGTGAGGAATCATCATAAGATTTTTCATCAACACAGAATCAGCCAAAATTAAATAATTTTGAAAAAAAGAGAATAACCTTGTGAAATGTTGCTAACTCAGAGATGAGCACTCCAAAATCATTAATATAACAATATCCATCAAAAGAATGAAACCAATTATCAGCAAAATTTAGGAGGGAAGTCATGTGAGGGAAATAACTTCATGGAAACAATATATCTTGTACATAACACACCACACTAGTTTAAGAAATCCGGAAAAGGTTCAGAAAGATTAACTGATAGAATGCAGAACCACAGAAATGATACATATTGAACATGCCTTAATATTTATTGGATAGAGTTCACAAGCCACATAAATATCAAATTACCTGACACCCTCAAAAAATGCTTATAACTTCCTATTTTAATGGTTCAAACACCACAGACCTCTCTAAAAAATGCTTATAACTGCCTATTTTAATAGTTCAGTCACCAATATACCTTAAACTATCATCCTAAAACACTTTGATATTTTAATATTGGAATATCACTTCAATATCATGTTAATATTTGAATATCACTTTAATATCATTTAAATATGTATAATTTCTGAGCAAAGTAGCTGTAACGAGGTGAGAAAATCGGTTTAGGGAGCTGTACAGTAGCCGTCTGGAGGGTTCAATATAGTGAGGTCCCTCCTATGGGAGGGTTCACTACAACAAGGTCCCTCCTGTAAGAGGGGAGAGAACCAATTTATTACCAGTGCAAAACTGAAAAACCTGCTTTTTTTCCCACAAGTCTCCCTCTCTATCTCTCTGAATTATTATTTAACCTTATTACAGGTACTGTACAGTATTATTATTACTTAATCTTATTAATTTTACTATTGATATTTGAAAATTAGAGCTTATTACTACCTGTATTATTATAGGTACAGTATTATTATTATTATTATTACTTAATCTTATTGATATTTGAAAATCAGTGCTTATTGTTACCTCTATTGTTACAGGTACAGTATTATTATTATTTAATCCTATTAATCTTAATATTAATATTTAAAAATTTGTACTGTAAACCATTATTTTATCATAAAATATATTTAGTCACGAAATTAATATGAAAATACAGTACTTTGTGAATACTGCTATGAAAATAATCCACAAATTACTGAATTTTTCGCGAATAATTTGGAGATAGGTTCCCATGAAAAATCCATGCATCAGTGAAGCTGTAAGGACAGGAATTGAGAGACATACTGGCTGGGTGTTGTCTGGTTTATTGGTGGTTCCTTACTGAATGAATGTACAGAATCTTCGAAGTTGTTATTGGCTGGTGCGAGCCGCAAAGTAGCATCTACACACAGACAAGGCAAAACAGAGGTAATGTTTCGGACATCTGTGTTTGTTGGCAGACAAACTGATGGCGATTGTGAGACACATAATAAACGTACAGTGTAAAACATATATCAATGGAAAGGCCACAAAATTCCACATATGGCCAATTGCATGAGATTCAAGACAGGTTAATGAATAAAATGCAGTAGCATATATATGTGAAATGGCGAGACGTTTGGCGTCTTCACAAACAGAAACATACAGTCAGTTTGATACAGAAGATTCTGTGGAACATTATGAGTACATGATTAGAATGCTTGCATGGCAATGCAAGTAGTGGTGATTGTACATACATCGAGACAACAATGGTTAGGGAGAAACAGACGGAAGTATTGTATGGTAGAAGTTGCGTTCCTTGAGAGAGAGAAAACGGGATGCTCTTGTTTTTGTCTTGTCCCCTCCAATGGATGACGAACACACACATGTCCTCGAAAGAGACTGGGATCGGTGCAATGCGTCCCTTACGAAGCTGGGAATCCTGAACCATGAATAGGTGGGGGGTCGACTTGTGAGGTTCAAGAAATGTCAGAAGTGAAAGACTGATCTTTTATTATTCTCGACAGGTGTTTACAATACAGAAAGCGGACAGAAAGGTAGCGGGTGACCTGAGGCCCCCCGCTGTGTCCATACGAAGGCTGTGTTTGTTAACAGGCATAAAAAGACACATAATGCATTACAGAACATGTAAAAGGCCAATATATATATCGGCGGACAGGCCGTACAATGGTGCATACAATGAGATACATAAAGAATCTGAAATATTAACAACATACATGACGTGATTAATGTACATACGAAGAGAGAAACACAAGAAAGGAGAGGCGATTTGATGCCCTTACAAACACTCCCCCCCCAACAAGACAATGATTAAAGAAGCAATTATTGGATGAAAATAACATTAATCACGCAGACGCAGAGGCAGTCAGAGCGGGCCCCTGCTCCTGGAGAACTATGGGTGTGGGGTGGAACTGACATCTGGGGTTGGCTCAGTGTGTTTCCTGGGCCACCCCGGACCCCACTTTGGTGAGGGAGCGGGTGTGTCTGCGGGGAGGTACTGAGGGGGAACTCTGGGGCGCCTGCTTTCTTCCTCGTGTACTTCGCTGTCCAACATGAATGCTGGCTTCAGCCTGTCGATGGTGATCCAGTCTTCCTGCCCGTGGATGTCAAGGAGGTATGCCTTGGCGGCCTGCCTGATGACTCAGTATGGTCCCCTGTAGGGCCTGGTTAAGGGCGGCCGACGGGTGTCCACCCTGACGAGGACGTAGGCACAGGAGTGTAAGGCGGGTGGGCTGTAGGTGGTGGTTCTGTCAGTGAAGGTCTTATGGCAGGGCATGAACCTCTGTGTGAGTTCCCTCAACCTCGGGAGGGGGTGTCGGCGCCGTCGGCCGACAGCGGGAAGAATTCTCCAGGGACGACCAGTGTCTCCCCATAGACTTTCTCAGCAGGGAAGGCGTCGCCATTTGCCTTCGGTGTGGTGCGGAGACCCAGCAGGACCCAGGGCAGCTGTTCCTTCCACCTCTCGTCGGTGCAGCGTGCCATGAAAGCTGCCTTAAGAGGGTGCGGTGTGCCCTTTCGACCATGCCATTCACCGTGGGGTTGTAGGCCATTGTGCTGTGTAGAGTTGTACCCATCAGGCTTGCCAAGGAGACCCAGAGCCCTGACAGGAAGGCTGGGCCCCTGTCCACAGTGATGCTGTCTGGCACTCAGAAACAGCTGATCCAACTGGAGAGGAGGGCCTCTGCGCATGACGCTGTTGATGCCTCCTCCACGGGGGTTGCCTCGGGCCAGCGGGTGGAGCGGTCTATGATCGTCAGGAGTTATCTGGCTCCTTCCAATTGTGGAAGCGGCCCGACGATGTCGATGTGGATGTGGCCGAATCGCCGACAAGGCTGGGGGAAGCTGCCAACCCTGGACTCTGTGTGCCGGGATGTTTTGCTTGCCTGGCACAGGATGCAGCTCCTTGCCCACTGGCAAACGTCCTTGTTGATGCCATGCCAGACAAACTTGTTAGTCATGAGGCACGCTGTTGTGCGCCCTGATGGATGGGGGAGACCGTGGACTATGTTGAACACCTGCTTTCTCCTCGAAGTGGGCACTAAGGGGCATGGGCGGCCTGTGCTGGTGTCGCAGAGAAGAGTTATGTTCGAGCTTGCTAAGGGCACATCTTCCCATTTAAGAGCCGTCACTGCCATCCTGTAGTCTGCCGTTTCTGGGTCCACTGCTTGTTCTTTTGCCAGGTCTTCGTAGTCGATGCCGAGGTGAAGGGAATTGATTTCTACCCTTGACAGGGCGTCGGCCACTGGGTTTTCCCTGCCTGGGATGTAGTTGATGGTGCACCCGAATTCGAAGATGGCGGTCAGGTGCAGCTGTTGCCTTGCAGACCTCGCGTCTCCCGACTTTGCAAATGCGTGCACCAAGGGTTTGTGATCTGTCAGGACTGTGAATTCAGTCCCCTCCAGCAGGGACTTGAAGTGTCTCACGGCCTGGTAGACAGCCAGCAGTTCTTTGTTGTAGGCACTATAGCGGGTCTCTGCTGGCAAAAATTTGTGGCTGAAGAAGGCAAAGGGTTGGGGGGGGGTGCCATTCACAAGCTGCTCGAGTACTGAGCCGCAGGCGATGTTCTGGCATCCGTTGTCAACCTGAGGGCAGCAGTGGGGTTGTGGTGAGTTAATGTAGTGGCACTGGAGAGGGCTCTCTTTGTTGCAATGAATGCCTGCTGCTGCTGAGCCTCCCAAGTCAGTGTTTTTGGTTTGCCCTTCAGGATTGATGTCAGGGGTAAATAATGCGGGCAACGTCTGGGATGAAATGTTGGTAGTAGTTTATCATCCCGAGAAATTCCTGAAGGGCCTTGATGGTTTGTGGTTTCGGGAAGTTCTCTATAGCATTTACTTTAGAGGCTGTGGGGTGCACTCCTGCTGGGGAAATCTCGTGGCTGAGGATATAAGAGGTGCAAAATAATGAGCAGGTGGACATGTACTGCTGGTTTATTCAGAATGCAGGCCACTTATAAGGTGGCGTGCTGACGTCACACAGAGGAATACAATAGAATACAGGTGACCCGAGGTCAATTACTCTTGGTGTTAATTATAATAGGTAAATAAAAGTAACACAAAAGGTACATTAACAAGAATTGACACAACAATATTCTAAAACATGTGCAAAGAAAACAGGAGCAAAAGAATTAGTAGTAGATACGTATTTACATAGATAAAATGTGGCTATTTTTGCTTGACCCAATCTCGTAGGAGTGTTACCGTAGAAAACGAGCGGTTCACCATAGAAAATCCGATTAGCCTAGGTATCTGCTGGGCCGCTGGAGAGTGCTGCAGCTCCGCGAAGTCAGCTGGGGGTGCGGTGTGAGCGGTCCCCCAGGATGCTGTCCATTAGTATCTGGAAGGTTGCCCCCGCGTTCCTCAGGCCAAAGGTGGAGAAGGCGAAGATGTAGGACCCGAAGGGCGTGATGATGGCGGTTTTGGGGATGTCCTCTGGAGCAACTGGTACCTGAAAGTAGGACTTCAGAAGGTCTAGTTTAGAAAATATTTTGGTCCCGTGAAAAGAGGCCATGAGATCTTGCATGTTTGGAAGAGGGTAATGGTCTGGTTCAGTTGCGAGGTTGAGGCGCCTGTAGTCACCGCAGGGTCTCCAGGAGCCATCTGGTTTCTGCACCATGTGGAGGGGAGAGGCCCACAGGCTGGAGGCCTTCCTGCATATGCCCATCTGCTCCATCTCGGTGAAAGCGTCCTTGGCCTCCTGAAGGGGCCGAGGGGGGAGTCTCCAGAACTTTGCGTGTGTTGGGGGGCCATTTGTTTTGATGTGGTGATAGATGCCGTGCTTTGCAGGGGCCCAAGGTACCTGGCGCAGTTCAGGCTTGAAGACATCAGGGAACTCGTTCAGCAGCAGGGCGTACTGGTGCGGGACGACGGAGTAGATGATGGGCGCGCTGGGGCCCGTCGCCAGGGGGAGGGACTGGCAGGAGTCGGTGTCCACTAGGCGTTTTCAACCAACGTCAACTGCCAGACCGAAGTGGGTGAGGAAGTCCGCGCCCAGGAGTGGGGTCCTTACGTCTGCAACTATGAAGCTCCAGCTGTACCTCCAGCCGAGGATGGAGATCGACAGGAGCCTGGTGCCGTAGGAGAGGTTGGGGGACCCGTTGGCGGCCATCAGGAAGGCAGCTGGGTCCGGCTGGCGTTTGCGGTCCTCTCTGGATGGCGGGAACACTGATCGGACAGCCCCAGTGTCGACCAGCATCATCCTGCCGGAGATGGTGTTGCGGACGTAGAAGCCTACTGGTTTTGGGCTCCTGGGTGTCTCTGCTGCCAGGGCGGCCTGTTCTGTTGGCCGCCGCCTCCCCCGTTTTTTTGGATGGGCAAACGAGCAGGGGGGTTGGCAGTTCCGGGCGTCCTTGCCGTGCTGCTGGTGGTAGTAGCAAGGCCCCGGTGGATGCTTCTTGTGGTGGTAGGTTGGCTGCCGCCTGGTGACGGTGCTTATCTCCTCCTCTGCGCTTTCCTCCGGCTGGAGGGAGCTGATGGGGTGTGTGGGCGTGGATGCCTGCTTTGCTGCCCTTGTGGAGTCCGTCAGTTGCTGCGCCATCTTGAGTAGGTCCTCGAGCGGCATTGTATAGGGCTCGAGGATCTGGGTCCGGACCTCTGGGAGGAGCTGACGGAGGAGGATCTCCCTTGACAGTCTTATCTCCAACTGCCTGCTGCTGCTGTCCGTCTCAGGAAGGGTGAGGAGGTCCTGGACCACGCCCCAAGTCTCCAGGATGTTCACGAGATCAAGGGTGCGGGCAGCCCTCTGAGACCGGCGAGAGCAGGTCTCGATGAGAGAGGCCTCCAGTTTTGGGTAGGTGACGGGATGTACGGCAGAAACCCACGGGACGAGCTTCCTGTAGACTACTTCCGGAAGGGTGTTGATCACCTCTTTGGTAAGTCCCGCCAGCCTGAACTGCCCCTCGACCCTGCAGAGCCATGATGACAGGTTGCTTTGTGTGAAGGGCGGCAGCTTTATGGTGAGGGCGGACCTTGTTTGTTCCGTCAAGACGTGCAGCATGCGGGGAGTGGGTATCGGCATGGAGGAGCGCGCGAGCCCAGGCGTGGGGAAGGGCGCAGGCGGGTTGTGCACAAGGGAGATGTCTGCGTCCGTGAAGTTCGTGGTTAACTGTATGTGGGAGGGAATGTCCGCGTCCATACTCACTACTGTATTGCCCTCTTACTGGGAGTGGGTTACTCGCGTCAATATGCACTTGGGAGCACATCGTGTGTGTCCGCTATTGACACTGGTGATCTGCTGATGAGAGTCAGCACGCCCGAACGCTTTGTTAAACCGCCATGTTTAGTCCATTAGGGGCTGGGGCAGTTCATGAAGCCAAGACTAGGTCGCCATATGAGTCCGCTAATGGCTCTGGGAACCACTCTGGGGTCACCACTATAAGAGGTACAAAATAATGAGCAGGTGGACATGTACTGCTGGTTTATTCAGAACACAGGACGCTTATAAGGCGGCGTGCGGACGTCACACAGAGGAATACAATAGAATGCAGGTGACCCAAGGTCAATTACTCTTGGTGTTAATTATAATAGGTAAATAAAAGTAACACAAAAGTGAAGTTAACAAGAATTGACACAACAATGTTCTAACACATGTGCAAAGAAAACAGGAGCAAATGAATCAGTAGTAGATACGTATTTACATAGATAAATGTGGCTATTTTTGCTTGATCCAATCTCGTAGGAGCGTTACCATAGAAAACGGGTGGTTCACCATAGAAAACCCGCTTAGCAGGGACTTTACAAGGAAGTCTACTTTTTCTTTCCCGAAAATGCACTCGTCGAACCTGACGACTAGTCCTTTGTCCTGCAGATGTTTCAGGACAGCGCGGATGTAGCGAAGGTGTTCCTCTGGGGACCTGGAGAAGATGAGAATGTCGTCGACGTAGCAGATGCAGAAAGGAAGACCCCCCAAGATGGTGTCCATCAAGCGCTGGAATGTGGCACCTGCATTCCTGAGACCTTGTTAGAATTATCTAACTCAAATCAATTTTAGGGAAGTCTTTATCTCTCAACTTACCTGCAACGTCTTCTAGATCAATTTCTTTACATCTTCGAATTTTAAAATTCTTAAATTCACTTTTTATGCGAAAGAACACCCGTTCTTTTGTCCGACTGGTACCGCAAGACTAAAGACTCCTTGTCGGACCAAAACTGTCAACAACTCCGTTTTCTTTCACTTTGTCCGAAACTCTCGAACAACGTTGAAAAATAAAGACGGGAAAACAAAACTGTTTCCTTATAAGGAATACATTTAACATTAAATTAATTAATTCAATTAGAATACAAAAAGGGGAAAGTTAAGAATTTACATTTAATATTAACAAACGGCAATCATTCAGTTTACTTTCCGTCCATAAACTAACACCAAAAATGGGGACAAAAAGTAAGAACCAAACGAACTAGTCAATTCGACTATTCTCCCACGAATGAAATTACCATTCTTCAATCAACTATTTCTACATCTTCCCCAACAACAAAAAGAAAAGTGGTTACACAAAAAACAATTTTGACAGATTAACTCGACAACAAAAGACAACTTTTATAAAACAAAACAAACCATTGTTTACAATCTACCTTCCCGAGCTAAACTTCTTATCAGGTTTCTGGAGGCAAGAGCAGTACTACGGGTAGGCCTAGTAGATGTTTCATTGGGCAAAGCTGTTTCAGTGTCAGGTATTTCATCTGTCTCCAACTCACTAACATTTTCTTCTTGTTCTTCAATTTGAACATATAAATTAGGATCATTAAGTTCAGAATATAATTCTAAAGGTATTAAAAACTAACATTAACTTCACTTTCACTTTTATCAGGCTTAACAATACGAACAGTACGTACAACACCTTCGATATCACTGAATGTTTCAACAATTCTAACCAATGGCCAATAAGTTCTAGATTTGGAAGGTAATTTAAAGAGAGCAATTTCCCCTTTTTCCCACTTTCTTGGAGGATGAAAAGAAGATCTATTCTTTTCTTTCAAACTTACTAGATATTCAGAAAGCCACTTTTCCTTAAAGCTTTCATAAAGTCCATCCCTAGTTTCCAAAGTACAAGCAGGGAGAGAAGAATGCTCATCCTCCTCACCATACTCCCACTCAGGAACTTGTTCAGAATCACCAAACATTAATGAAGGAATAAATCTGCCAACCAAGAAATGATTAGGAGAAATTATATCTAACTCATTTTGACAAGATCTATAAGTTAAAGGCCTATTTTTTTCAAAATAAATTTTCTGAATGTCAGAGAGGAAAGTGACAAATTCAGAAAATGAAGGAGTAAATCTACCAAGAGTTTTAAAAAGGCAATGCTTAACTGTTTTAATTAAACTTTCCCAAACAGCACCATACCACGCTGCATACACAGGGATAGTCTTATGAGAAACTGAAGCGACCCTAAACTTCTCCTCAAACTCAGAAGAAGTAAGTAACTGTTCAATTATATTACCAGCCTGAACAAAGGACTTGGCATTATCTGAATAAACAGCAACAGGAACACCAAACCTATTAGAAATTCTAATGAAAGCTAATATAAATTCCGAGGTTGACATAGACTGGACAACTTCCAAATGTATGGCTCTAGTATTGAAACAAGTGAAAATAAGAATGTACACTTTAAATTTTTCTCCATTTTTTCTCCCTCAACCATAAGTGGCCTGTATAGTCCACACCAGTATGAGCAAAAGGCACACTCAAATTAACCCTGGAAGAAGGAAGCAAAGAAGGAGAAGGATACTTCACTGTGCTAGCATTATAACGCTTTGCATACAATACAATCCTTAAGGACAGACAAAACTGCTTGCCTAGCCTTCACAATCCACAAACCATGCATGCGCAAAAAACTAAGAGTGGATTGCAAACCCATATGCATAGACTTACAATGGGCATAATAAATCAACAACCGGGTCAAATGATGCTTCTTATCCACAAGAATAGGATTGACAATATCAAATTTTAAAGTAATGTTTTTATCAATCCGACCTTTAGTTCGCATTATACCATTGTCATCCAGAAACAAATTAAACTGCCTAACTAAAGGTGGAACTTCAACTAAAGAATTTCTACTCTTTAGATAAGATAATTCAAGAGGAAAAGCTTCCTCTTGCAATAACCTTATAAGGTAATTAGAAGCTGCCTCAACAGGGTCAGCTTGAATTTTCCTAAACTTATATACAACAGTAAATACCTTAGAAACTACACTTATAAGCCTAGAAAAAACTAGAAAAATTACTAATATTTACAAGAGGTTCCTTTTTAGGGAACATTACAAGAGAAATTAAGTCACCCTTCACATTATCAGGAATACAACCCAAAAGACCCTTAGGCCACTCGTCAGGAGAATTCAACCAAGAAGGCCCTTTGATCCAAAGACTGAAATTTTCAAGAAAATGCTTACAAGTACAAGGTTTAGTAAGTAAATCAGCCTGATTGCTAGATGAAGGAATATAAGCTAATGAAACTCTACAATATCTATCAGAAATCCTATCTAACAGATTAGAAATTTCCTTCAACCTATTATTCACAAATGTGTTTCTCTTAGGAGCCCTATTAGAAAGAATCCAACTAAGAACTACTTGGCTATCTATAAAAAGAGTTATGCTTTCAATTTTAGTACAATTTAATAGATTATTTTCAAAAATAGTATCAAAACACTTCAAAGCTAATTGAGCAGCCAAAAGTTCTAAAGTCGGGAGAGTTTTCTCCTTAATAGGGCTAACCTTAGTCTTAGCAAATATCAGGAACTATGACCACCTTGCACAGCATACATAGCACAACCATAAGCTTCCTTAGAAGCATCTGCAAACAAAAACAGCTTGACAGGAGCATCAGTTTTATAAGTTTGTCAGGAAAAAGAAGCTTGACTAACCTCACTGTAAGAACTACAAAATTTACTCCATAACTTAGAAATATCAGCACTAGCTGTTTCATCCCAGTCCGAAACTTGTTGGCACAACTTGCGAATAATAAGCTTGCCCTGCAGCATTAGGCTATAGGGTCAAAGACAAAAGATAAAGCTGACAAAATCTGACGCTTTGAGGAAGCACCCTTGTTCAATTGCTTAACCTTTAATTGTAAGGTATCCTGGTTAGAGTCATAAATATAACCTAAAATCTTCATTTCAGAAGAAGCTACCTTTTCATCTTCATCAAGAGTAGATAACAAAGCAGGACAATTAGAACCCCACTCCCGTAAAGGCAACCCCCCTGAATTCATAATTTCCTTAATAGAATTGATAATAAATGGCATCTGGGCTCCCTGATTAGAAGAGAGCACCAAGTTATCCATATAAAATTTGTCTTTAATCACAGAAGCTACTTCATTCCCTCTATAACTAGACAAATGATGTTGAATAATATAATTCAATATAAAAGGAGAACTTACAAATCCAAAAATTATGGTATTATACCTATAAGCAACAAACTTCTTCTTTCTAAAGAAACAAAATCTATTTCGATCAGACTCTAAAGATAACCTAACTTGGAGAAAAGCCTTCACTATATCAGCTACTACTACATAATCATTATTCCTGAAATACAAAACTAATGACAAGTTGTTCATCAAATCAATACCAGGAAAAGCGGCTTCATTTAATGAAGGAGCTTTTCCCACCTTTAAACTACAATTGAATACAGGACGGATTTTAGTGCTGGCATTTTCATCCTTTCTTATGACAGGACGATGAGGAATGAATACTTGGCCTGCGGCTCTATTTTTAACAGGCTCAATAATGCCAAGCTCCTCCTGTCTATCAAAAACTTCCTCATATTTAGAGGATATATTCTGATCTTCTAATTTAGAGTAAATCCGCTCAGCAACTGCCAATGAAATCTTTAAATTGTATGGGACTTTTTCAATTAAATCCTTTTTCCATGGTAACTGAACGTGATAATGTCCTTCATGATAAGAAATAGATTTAGCAAATTCAGCAACTTGTTGATCTTCATAAGGAAGGAATTTTCATCTTTAATCCCAATCGATTCCAAGTTGTAGAAATTGTCGAGTCCATACTGACACAAGAATCAGGAAAGATATCATTCAATGGATCGAACTTATAGCCTACTGGATTAACTGCAAAATTTACTAATAACTTCTGTTTTCCAAGTTGCTTAGAGGAACAAATTCCAGAAGTCTAATCTTATCAGGCTTAGAAGTCTGTTTAATCTCCAAATTAAGGGAAGAATTATAAAAACTCTAGATTCTCTGTTACATTCAGGTACATATTTAATCTCCTTATTAGGAAAAACCTAACAGATTCAGTTTTACCATTACCTCTTGGTCTATTTTCCAAGATTTTATTACTATCAACAATAGGACAAGACTCTACCTCCCTTACTGGTTTATCTCTAACACAAGGTTCATAAGAATCAATTCTCTCATAAAAAAGCTTCCTTTGTGAAGGATGAACAAAATTGACTACTGTACCAAATGGAATAACCCCATTGGCCAACTTAATTACTCTAACCTTAATATTATACAACTCTACGGAGTCTAAATCTAACTGACTAAATCCCTGAAGGATATCATTCCCTAGGATACCTAATATATTTACAATTTCAGAATTCCTTCCTGGGTAATTATTACATACAGAATAACCTGCAGATTCCAAATTTTTAACTACAGAAGGCAACATAGGAATTTGGAGGGAAAGACTAAAATTTTCCAATGCAAAAAAAAAAAAAAAAAAAAAAAAAAAACTAGACTTTCTCCCACAAGGCATTGTTAAATCAGCTACCAAATGAAATCCCTCACTAACTCTAGCTGGCAACCCAAAAGAAGAAACTAACCTAGATAAAGGAGCACCACAATAATCTCCTAATTTACAATCAACAATTTGTTTATTAATAACACTAAACTGGGCTCCAGTGTCTAATAGAAAACAACATTTAAAAGATTTCCTACCCCTACCAACTTTGAGTGTAATAAAGGGAACAAATATTTCAGACCCTGATTGACAACTTAATACTTTTTTACCAAAATCCTTAATAGCATGAGGACACATTGCTCCATGATGTTCAGATTTATTGCAAGAAAAACATTTATAAGGTAACAATGATTTATTTCCCGGACATTCCGAGGCCCTATGCCTATCACTCAAGTATTTAATGCATAAAGTTAGTTCTTCAGCTCTATTCTTCCTAGCTTGCAAAGTATCAAACCTAGTACATTTAGAAGAGTTATGACCTGTTTCTTTACAAAATTTACATCTACCAGAAGATAAAGGTTTACTGGTAAATTGAACTTTATTAGAATCATTACTAGCAGTAGATTTATTACTATACTTTGATTGTTGGAAATTACGGGCTTTACCTTCATATTTAACTTTAGGTTTTGCACCAGAATTTTCATTATGACCTAAACTAAGGCGTGCAATAATACTCTGATAATGATCTAACAACTGGTTAAAATTAGGATAAGAAGATCCTGTAGTTCTAGAGACTCTATCAAAAAATTTCTAGGAAGTTTCCTATTTACAATTTTGCTAATTAGCAATAGAGCAGCCGAATCGACTTCAATCAGATCTATACCAAGTCCCTTCAAGTCAATGAATTTATTTTTCAAAGACCTAACCAAAGATTCTACTTCACTAAGAGATTTTACTTCAGAAGTGTTCAAAACTTCACCTATTACTTGATCAATTATGTTGTCTTCATCCAGAAAATTAAGATCTAATTGCTTAAAAGCCAAATCAAAACCCTCATCATTTACTGTAATGTTTTCTACTATACTTAACATTTCACCTAACAAATAACCCTTTACATAAATAAACTTTTGAGCATTAGTTAAGTTAGGCATACCAGCCAAAGCATTATTAAAAGCTTAAAGTTAAAATGGGCAAATGGATTAACTGCATTGTTTTCAAACTTCTGAATTTGAATAGGAGGGAGAGGTAATTTTACAATTTTACTAGAACTATTTTAAGGAGTATTCTTATCTCCAAACAAATTATCAAATTTTACTCTAAATTCTGAGAGAGTTTTCTGTATTTCATAATGATAATCTCTTGCTGCTTGCATAATACTCTCTAGTTCATCTTCAGCAGCAATTTCACAAATGCTTTTGTCAAAATTCTCAACTATTGTTAAATTAGCATCAATTTTACGAATAAATTCTTGTAACAAATGACTATTAATTTGATCGTCCTTTAAAGAGTCAACCTTCTTAATATCAAGAGTTATTAAAACCTTTACATAAGCCCTCCTTTTAATTAACTTTTTTATTTCAGAATTAGTCATCTTGAACAATGCTATTAACCAATACTAAATTACCCAAAGAAAAAATCTAAACTTAACTTAATCAAGTCAATGCAAAGCAAGTTATCATCAATTACTCCCTAATGAGAGAAAAAAAAATACAACATACTATGCTAACAGCAAAACTAAACTAGCCTACCTGAAACTTGATCAAAAATAATTTAGATTGCACTTAACATCAGCTAGGCTAATCAACAGGTTATTTAAATGAAAAGGTTACTAACTTAACCTAAATAAACTTAATCTAAGCTTAAATTAATACAAGTACAAGTAAGGACCAATACTGCTCCTTTCCTTATAAGGAATAACAACAGTATACAAAAAATCCTAACATTACAAAACCAAATGAGCCTAGAGAAAAAAAATATATACTTGACACTAGAACAGCTAGACTGTCTTTACTTTAGGCTTTGCTCATACTAAAAGTCAACCATTCTCCGAGCCAACTTCTCATTACCATCAATATTGAGGTGTACTCCATCCCTGGCATAAAGGCGTGGGTCGGAAAATCCTTTAACCCCTTTCATTATAAACAAACTATCCTTGCCTGACCATTTATTCAACCACTTATTGAATTTATTAGATTTTGCCTTGAAATCCCTGCCGCAACGCGTCAAAACTTTCACAGTGGTTCCAAAAGAATCTATCCTCTATTTGGGCAAAAATTAGTTTAGCATCAGGACACAACTTTTTCAGTAATTCAGCAAAAGCCTCACAACACTGTTCTACTTTCCATACCTCCGCAGTACTGTGGATAGCATCCAAATCATTGCTGCCCAGGAACACAAAAATGCGACTAGGCCTAGACCTCCTAGGGTTAGCGAAATACCCCTCTACTTCAACCTTGATGTTTTCAAAGGTTGCACCCCCTTTACAGATGTAATTGAACCCGTCACATTTTCTTAAGCATAAGTCGGACAACCTATGCACCCAGCTATGCCCAATAACAAGAGTCATGGCCACAAAAACAAAACAAACAAGACGAAAAAGTAAACTGAAATCTTACAGAGTGAATCTTTAAAATTCGAATGTGTTAGAATGATCTAACTCAAATCAATTTTAGGGAAGTCTTTATCTCTCAACTTACCTGCAACGTCTTCTAGATCAATTTCTTTACATCTTCTTCGAATTTTAAAATTCTTAAATTCACTTTTTATGCGAAAGAACACCCGTCCTTTTGTCCGACTGGTACCGCAAGACTAAAGACTCCTTGTCGGACCAAAACCGTCAACAACTCATTTTTCTTTCACTTTGTCCGAAACTCTCGAACAACGTTGAAAATAAAGACGGGAAAACAAAACTGTTTCCTTATAAGGAATACATTTAACATTAAATTAATTAATTCAATTAGAATACAAAAGGGGAAAGTTAAGAATTTACATTTAATATTAACAAACGGCAATCATTCAGTTTACTTTCCGTCCATAAACGAACACCAAAAAATGGGGACAAAAAGTAAGAACCAAACGAACTAGACAATTCGACTATTCTCCCACGAATGAAATTACCATTCTCCAATCAACTATTTCTACAACCTAAAGTGGAATAGGAAAGTGTGTAGCTCCCGAAGGGTGTGATGATGGCGGTCTTTGGGACATCGTCGGGATGCACAGGGACTTGGAAGTATGACTTCAGCAGTTCCATCTTGGAGAAAATCTTCACTCCGTGGAGGGTGCTCATCAGGTCTTGTATGTTAGGCAGTGTTGCTAATTTAGCATTTTTAATGCTAGATTTATATTTTTCTAAGTGGTTTGGCATTAAAATTTTGTATCTAGCATCTAGCATTAAAACAGCATCATAAAAAATATTTAGCAGTATTTTGGCATTTTTTATAATTTTTATTCTTTATGAAAATAATTTATAAATATCAATAAATTGTGGCATATATGATATATCGCACTATTTGAAAGAAATTGTGTTCAATCTCTACCAATGAAACCACATTTTAACTATTGCGCGAGGGTGTTAAGGTGTTTCAAATTTGAATGATGTATTGAACATGTTCACGTCGAGACTCGGGTTGTGTTACTTGTGTATTCAACCGTTGCATAGCTAGTTGCTATCGGCGCCAGTGTGACGGCAGTAGAGTTACCATTTTGGAGGAATTTTCCACAGTTAGCCTACAGCTACAGTTGACGACCGCCCCCACACTCGTTCACTTATCACTTTTGTCAACTTCTTGCGAGATTCTAACTTAGTTAATCAGATTTGATAATCGAAGTTTGCAAAACAAAAAAGAGTATCTTTCATTTTAATCATGAGTAAGGCTAAAGCAACATATTCTCAAAAATTTCGTAAAGAGTGGTTGAAAGTTCCTGCTTTTACAAAGTGGCTTTGTGAAGTGCCCACTGACCCTTCTAAAGTTCACTGCAAGTTTTGTAAATGTGACATTTTAGCTAAGTATTCCCTGTTAACAAGCCATTGTGAAACTAAGAAACATAAGCTTTCAAACCCATATCAAAGTACTTCTCTAGAAAATTTCGTTGTGAAGAAAAAGGATAAAACACATTCGCTTGAGGCAAATTTGGCAATGTTTATTTGTTCTCATTCATCATTCAACTCATGTGATCATTTGGTAGACATGTGCAAAAATTCTATAACTGACAGTGAATAAAGTCAAAATGCATCGTACTAAGTGTGCAAATATTGTGAAAAATGTGATTGCTCCTTATTGATGAATCGAATGATATTACTGTTAACAAGTTATTAGGTATCATTGTCATTTACTATAGTGAAAAACATAAGAAAGTAGTACACACATATCTTGACATGGTAATTCTAGAAAATGTGATGCAGATGCCATTGTGAATGCAGTAAGAGTGCAGTAGCAGAAAAAAAATGGACATAAAAATCTTCTAGCTATTGGTACTGACAATGCCAGTGTAATGGTAGGAATAAACAATGGTGTTTTCAAGAAGTTGAAAGAAGAAGTACCTGGATTACTTTTATTTAGATGTGTCTGCCACTCAATTCAACTAGCAGTGTCCCATGCTTGTGCTGCTTTTCTACCAAGAAACCTAGAGTTTGTAGTAAGTGAAACTTAAAAATGGTTTTCACATAGTTCATTGAGACAAAGTTCTTACAGTCAGCTTTACCATACCATTAATGAAAAGGAACCATTAAAAATCTTAAATTCTTGTCCAACCAGGTGGTTGTCAATTGAACCAGCAATCAGCCGAATATTAAGCCAGTGGATTGAATTGCAGACTCATTTCCAAATAGCAAGTGTTAATGAAAGGTGTTACACTGCTGATCTTCTCTATCAAATGTATTGTGACCCTTGCAATGAGCTTTTTCATTCTATTTTTGCACCCAGTTCTAAAACATGTTCAAGAAGTGAACAAACTATTTGAATCTAATACTGTTGATAAAACAAAGTTACTTTCTGACCTATCACAGCTAATCAAATCTATTGCCAATATGTTAGTATTACCAACAAGCAGAATTAACCCTCTTGATCCTACTGCTAACATTGAAGAATTTCTTGATCCAAATCCACAGCTGGGATATACGAGTAGATGTGAAAAAAAGATATCAGAATTGAAGATTAGCAAAAAAATTCAAGCTCATCAAGAAATAGACATCCGCTTTTAAAAGGGCACAAAATTTTTTGCTTTGTTTTTTATAAGGAGTTACATAGTCGGTTGCCAGAAAACATCAGTATTTTACAGAATATCAATTTATTCTCAGTTGAAAAACGTTAACTCATATTAAGAATCCCATCATTCCCTTATTGGATTCATTTTTCTTAGATGATGAAGTGAAGTCATCAATTGAGATGCAGTATAAGAACATCCATTTGCATAAATGGACTAATATAACAACAACTGAAGAATTTTGGTCGGAGGTATATGATTATAGAGATGCTTCCGGAGGAAATCCATTCAAGGATCTTGCAACATTTGCTATTAGTCTGTAAATTCTGCCTAATTCAAATGCAGAAGTTGAACGCTTATTCAGCAGCATGAATATAATCAAGAATAAACTAAGAAATAAAATGCTGCTGCCTATGCTCTCCGCTATTCTTACTATTAAATATGGCTTGAAAAGGCACAACAAATGCTGTAAAGACTTTGAATTGCCAAATGCAGTGATAAACAGAATTGGGACTATGGAAGCTTATGGCACTAAAAAAGCCCTAGAAGAAGAAGTGTCTGTATTTTCAAATTATGATGAAATCTTGTTCGAGATGTAATTCAAAAGTAAAGGTAAAATACTTTTTGGCATTTTTTTTGGTAGCAACCTAAACAATTTTAGCATTATTTAGCATTTATTTGATCAAAATCTAGCATTTTTATGAGATTTACATTTGGCAACACTGATGTTAGGGAAGGGGTAGTGGTCTGGTGTTATTAGTAAAGTCAAACGCCAATAGTCCCCGCAGGGCCTCCATGAACCACCGGATTTCTTTACCATGCGGAGGGGAGAAGCCCACAGGCTTGATGCTTTTTTTTACAGACGCCCATCCGTTCCATCTCTGCAAAGCTCGTTTGGCCTCTTGTAACTTTTGTGGGGACAGTCGTCGGAACTTGGCATGGGTTGGTGGGCCCGTCGTGGTGATGTGATGGAAGATGGCGTGCTTTGCTGAAGCCACAGGTGACTGACGTAGCTCTGGTTTGAATACATCCGGGAACTCCTGTAGGAGGGATGTGTAGCTGTTGGGGGCTGTGGAGCAGATGGTGGGCTTTCCAGGTCCGGTGGAGAGCTGACGGGAGTGGCAGGTTCCTGTGTCGAGGAGGCAATGTCTTGCGACGTCGACTAGAAGTCTGTGGTGTCCTAGGAAATCTGCGCCCCAGAATTGAGATAGTCCGGGTCATTGTGCCATACGTGCAGATGTGAGTTCCATTTGCTGCTATGAGGGCGGGTGTCGAGTCAGGTATTTTTTCTAAACCTTCCCTGGATGGTGGGAAGACTGACTGTTGCCCCATATCTACCAGCAGGTGCCATTTGGAAATTTCGTTTCTGATGAAGAAGATTGCTTTTGTTAAATCTACCATTCTTCTCCTCCTGTTTTCGTCGCGGCCTGGCAGTGTTACCATCCCCCGTAGTTCATCCCAGGCTTTCCTTTGTGATGCTTCCCTGAGGGGCTGGGGTAACAGGTCGAGTGCACGCTGTGCTCTCTCGGTCACGGGCATGGAGTAAGGCTGCATCAGTTTATCTTTCAAGGCTGCGTATGCGACCTTGTCCGGCTGCACGTTGAGCCAGAGGGAGATTCTGTTGAACACCTCTTCTGGGAGCACCGTCATGGTGATGTCAGATTTGATAGCATCATCAGAGATGCGCGCCTCATGAAAGTGCGCGTCTGCATGTAGGAACCATGATGCCGTGTTCTGCTGCAAAAACGGGGAAAGTTTGACTGCGTCTGGCTTTGTTGGTGAGAGAGGCATACAGACAATGCTCACGGGTTCACACTAAGGTTCAGCTTCCGACATCTTTACTACAAACGAAACAAAATTTGGGAAAATGCGTTGGAACATTGAGTCCGTTAATGGTGCTGATTGTCAAGGAGTGGTCGATTGTAATACGCCAAAACAATGCTTTGGGTACACCGAAATATTTAGTCCGTTAATGGCACGGTTTCTGCCAGGGAGGGAGCTATCAGAGGCCTAAACTTTGCACCATAGTTAGTCCGCTAAAGGCTCTCTGATGGTAGGCTGCGCCGTATTTAGTCCGTTATTGGCTGGGCCAAAACTGCGCCACCTGTCCCTTTTCTGGGGTCACCAGTGTGAGGTTCAAGAAACGTCAGAAGTGAAAGACTGATCCTTTATTATTCTCAAAGCTCAAACTCAAAATTTCCATGACTTACCACTAAAAAAAAAGCCACTAATGGACTAAATATGATGCTTAAGCTCTGGCTTTAATCTCCCTCAAGAGCTCAGTGTCATCCTCCATTAGCCCAGCAAGGTGTTTACATAAACCAACCTCACAATTAAAGGACCCAATATATGTGAATATAGAGTACAGTAAAATGTAGGCTAGGCTACCGTATATGTATACGATATACCATAGTGTCGGCTAAGCTAATTCTTGTTTGTTATTCAGTTTCTCTTGGTATTGAATTATCATAAGTCACTCTGCATGAACCTCCAGAATTAGCCAAGAGTAATAATTACTATACCGTGTATGTATAGAGTATACTTTATAATGTACTCTAGGCTACCATATACTGTATGTATACAGGGTACCGAATACCCTAGTGTAGGCCAGACTATGTTTGAGATACGTTTTTTCCAAACGATGGGCTTTTTGGGAACCTAACCCCATCGTAAGTAGAATAATACCTGTATAAGCATTTTTAGTTTTTTTTGTGTTTGAACTATCAAAATACTTCTAAGTGTTTTTAGAAGGGTTCTAAGTATTCACGGGGAAGGGGGGCTGTTGTTACGCATCCACCATGAATACGGTTTACTGTAACATTAATTAATAAAAGTAATAATTTCTCTCTCTCTCTTTTACCGAGATGAGAGAATTTTTATGATACATGTACATGTTTATTTGTTTTGTATAATAAATAAATTTTTTACCTAATAATAATTACTAATTTTCAAATAATAATAATAATAACATAACTGTAAATACAAAATAGTATGTGATACGTATTTTAAACAAATTCTTTCCCTCATCTTTTGAGGAGCAGCTCGAAGGCAAAGCTGTCAGATATGTCATTTGAACATGACAAGAAAGGGGAGTGTTGCTGATCAGGGGTCAAAGATTTCTTATGTAATTCTGTGTGTGTGTGTCCATAATAATTCATAAAAAATTTCACTCTTTAAGTAAGGACAACTGTTATCTCTCTCACTCTCGTTCGTAGTTAGCACAACCTACGTATTACCGTTTCTCTGTATGTCTCTACCTGTGCAGTAGATAATTTTAAATTGATCTAATTTTACCTGTGCCGTCTACAAACTGTAAGTGCGCCACTCTAAAACATAGAGACATAGAGCATTTCAGAACAAAGAGAAAGAGACAGAATAAAGAAGTTTTTAAAAATGAGGTTGAGAAGACTTCTAAATATAGATCGGTGGAATAGGGGGAGAGAGAAATAGTATACTAATCTTCACACTCTCCTATATTCTTACATCAACCATTTATTTCTCTTTTTAAGGGTAATGTATTAAGCTAACTTTTAAATGAAATTACATTAACTTTAATTTCATTTAAAAGTTAGTTTCATGCTGAATTTCCATCTTTTGATATCTTGTAAAGTCCCCGCTCAATGGGTTTTCTGTAGTGAACCTCCTAATTTCTATGGTGCCTTTCCCACAAGCTTAAAGGTCACGCTAAATAGCCACATTTTATCTGTGTAAATATGTATCTGTTATTGATTCATTTGTGCCTGTTTATGTTGCACGTATCAGAACATTATTGTGTGAATACTTCTTAAATAATTTTTATCTTTACATGTTATTTGTATTTATCTGATAAATAAATAAATCACGTTGAGAACAATGACCTCGGGTCACCTAAAGAATTGTATGCCTTTGTATGATGTCTGGCCTTGTTTATAAGCGGCTTGCTTTCTTAATAAACCAGCAGTACATGTCCTCCTGCTCCTTTTGCACCTCCTACAATCTAATGCAAGAATAACCTCTCTCTCTCTCTCTCTCTCTCTCTCATGTCTTATTCTCTCAGTGTCCATAATAACTGATAAATAATTTCACTCTCTTAAGTATGGGCAAATAAAGGGTTATCTCTCTCTACGTTCACAGTTAGTAAATAACACATTTTTACAACTTATTTCTCTGTAATTTGTCCGTTTACCTGTACAAACCAGTTTAAATCAATCTAATGTGAGGTTCAAGAGAAATGTCAAAACAGAGACTGATTCTTTTATTATTCTCGACAGGGTCTATAAAACAAAAAGTGGACGGAAAGGTAAGCGGTGACCCAAGGCCCCCGCTAAATCCATACAAGATTTGTGTTTTTCTGGCAAGCATAAAAATATGTACAATATTCGTTACATGGCATATAAAAAAGGTAGATACAGTGATACGACTGAAACAGTACAATGATACATAAGGTGAAGTATAAAGAATCTGAAATAATTTTTCATTGGAACCTAACTAATGGTCACGTGAGTTTTTTTAATGCAAACATTTCTGAAAGGAGAAAAAAAAAGTGTTTATGTGTAATTTTTATATAACTTATAATTTTCAAGCTTTTATGTGCAAATACCATTAAATATTATTAAAGTAACAATACTCTGTCTCTCTCTGTTTTAGTGAGATAGAATTTTTATGTTCATGATAAAGGTATGTTTATTTGAATGATAAATTTTTATAGAATAACTAATTTTCAAATATTAATAAGATTAATAAAATTGAATAATAATAATAATAAACTGAAATTACAAAATTCATATATATTTTAAACAAACAAATTCTAAATTTGTCTTTTGTAAGAAGGTGAAGGCAACTTTTAAAGAAATGTAATTTAACATGATATTTAAGGCAGTGTTGCTAATCAGTGGTCAAATGTTTCTTTAATTTTCTCTAGAAATCTCTCTCTTTGAGTGTTTTGATATCCATAATAATTCATAAAAATTTCACTCTTAAGTAAGGATAACTGTTATCTCTCTCTTCTCTCTATATAAATGTTAGCCAAGTATATATACTATAGTGTGATTATAGGTATAAAATAATAAGTAGCATAAGACAAGTATGCTATTTATTATATAGCGATCTGCTTATAAATGGCATGTGGATATATATATAATGCATAGACCGCGGGTATAAAGATTTACAGGTGACCTGAGGTCGAACTATTTTCAAAGGGCAAAAACATGACAGGTAAATAATAAAAGAAAAACAATGATTAACAATGTCTGGTCTGTTACAAAAATACTCTGTTATATAAACAGTTAATAAATTATAACTTGAACAGTTAAATAAAATATACAATTACAATAATGATAATAATTTGCATTAAAAATAAGTTCCACCTATAGTTTCTTAACTGTTTCTTAATAACGGATGTTCATTACAGAAAATGGTTTGAGCGGGTCTTTACAACAGTACTTTTTCTCTGTATATCTTTAACTGTACAGTAGATAATTTTAAATTGATCTAATTTTTACCTGTACCGTTTACAAATAAATCCTCGTTCTAAAACATAGAGACATAGAGCATTTCAGAACAACGACAAAGAGACAGAATAAAGAAATACTCTTTTAAAACGAGGTTCCCCTTTAAAAAATAGATCTGTGGAATGGGGAGCCTGTCCATACACTCCTATATTCCTTACGTAACCATGATTTCATATTTTTATGCAGGTAATGAAATTAAACCTCCTAACTTTTAAAATGAAAATCTTGTAGCTTTAATTTTAATAAATTCTTGTTGAATATTAATTTCCATCTTTAATACCTCTCTAGGAATAACTCTGGCATTGATCCATTTGATTGGCCATAAATAATTCTAGGCTTGATATTCCAATTAAGGACAATATCTCTCTCTCTGCTCTCTCTTCAAAGTCAAGGGGTTAAGGGTAGAGGAACTTTACTAACCATATGTTCCCAAGGTGTTTCCTTTGAGGACCCTCAATTTAAGACAATTACCCCCAGAAGACACTAAGTCAGCTTGAAACCATTTAGGAAAAATTTATAAAAAAATGGTTGGCAACTTGTTTAATGGGAATTTAAGAAATGCAATGGTCCTTTAGTGACCCAAATGAAATGAATTGTGAAAAAATAAATTTTTCATATTCGTGTTAAGAGAGGTTGAAAAATGAAGAACTACTATTATATGAATATTTATTAAAAATATTTTTAAAAGTTGAAAATTCTTAAAAGAAAATAAAAATGAAAAGCAGAAAAAACAAAAATAGTTAAAATCATACAAAAAGCTAAACTGGAAAGTAAAAGAAACAATTTTTTTAAAAATGCAAATTATATATATAGATATATAAATATTATATATAGATCTCTGTTTCCATAATTTTAGTAACTGAAATATACGGGCTATAAATATCTAAATATTTCTTTCGAGATGGCTGTCTAGCAAAACCTGCAAAAGATTGAACCATATGCATTTGTTATAACCCTTGCCTCTTTTTAATATGTTATAAACTTCAAATATTTGGATGGCAATAACCAACATTTGCTAAACTCCTGTGCCACCCTTCCACTGCATTATTTGTTCTAGGAAGTTCATCTGCAGTTCTGTTATACATATTCCATAACTCTATTCCAAACAATATTATATATCGTCCTCTAATACATGGACGTATATATAGGTGTCTTCAAAGTAGTATTGCATATCGTATGTTTCAGGGGAGAAATTACACAGGGTTTCAAATGATTTATCAACATCACAAGCCGGTACTAGAGCTAAAGCGGCTATCATTTCATCGCGATGGAAAACTATATCATCTTGGTATATATATGAAATCCATTAGACTGAATTTTCCTGTATATGCTTTAATATAAGTGAAAAAAACATCCCTTTATTTATATATTATGGAATGCCAGTTTTAAACTATTAATCATGGCTTTTTCAAAGTCTACCATGATAGTCTTTCAAGATGGCTAAATCATGTTTCAGTAGTTTCAACTGCTCCAGTAAGTTCGAATAAGTTGTTTGGCTTTTTATCTGCAAAAGAGCATATTAAAGGCACTGCCTGCAACGATCATTTATCAATGCATGAATTGTGTACAGAGGTGAAAAGATTCTAGGCACTGTTTTGAACGTTCCATCAAGAAGACCAATGTGGCGTTTGCTTAGGTAATCCAGTTTTTCTTTGTTCCGAAGATGAGAACCCCATGCTCAACTGGCCCAGAGTCAAAAACAGAAAATCTTGAGCCATTCTGTGTTTTGGTCTGCTCATCTGTTAAAACAAGCCCAAAACTATTTAAAGGCAAATCTACACCATCTTGAAAGAGATAAACGTTGGTCGATGGCGTCTGATGTTTCCACCTTAAATGATGAATCGGTGGTAGAGTTGTCCCGGCTCTTCATCAATGGTGCTACAAGTCTTCAGAAAGAATTACTTGCAGTGTTTCCTCGGTCTGATGGCTCCATCCTTGACCTTTTGGATAGTTTTGCAGCTATAATTTTTGCTTGAGATGGCGCATGGGTGTGGCGTGAAGCCTACCAACAACTTGGGCTTTGGCTGCATATGTACTTTTACTTTACCTTTGCAACTGGCTTTGTTTCTTCTTTCCTCCCACTCAAACAACACTACACCATTGCCAAACCTTTCTGCTTAACATATAAATATCCATCAAGCACTAGTCTGTCTTTTTCTCTAGAACTTTTGATAAATTCAAGCCCATGTTGCTTAATCAGGTGTCAAAGAAACGAGCAGGTAACATGGCATCTGCTACTTTATTACAGATCCAGGCAGCTTATATTGCGGCCGACTGACACCGGCGCCGCGAGAGACAATGGAATTGACTGTGACCTGATGGAGGATGGGCAATAAACAATAATATGCAGTGGGCCAGTACAAATCCACATGGTGCACAAAACATACAGAGCTACAATATGGATACAGTCTTGATGCCTGTGAATGAAGAAACATGTGATACACAATGTGTGACATTTGTATAAATTACCCATAAAGTAAAAATGAGTAAATGCGTGACCTTCCACGTTTTAGATGACTAATTGATCTTTAAGAAAAAATGGGGAAGTCACCAAAGAAAACAAGCTTGCGGAGACTTAATTAATGGCGCCAAAACACTATCCTGGCGCCTTTGGGTGACTTTACAACGTCTGTTGGCAATGGCGTTGACGGGCTGCAAGACGTCCTCTTCAGGCTGGACGGCATCCTGGGAGACCTGAATTTCTGCGTTTGGTCTTTAGCATGGATGAAGCCTTGACGGAGTCTTTGAGGTACCACAAAGTCGCACCATGAGGTCACATCGACAGGCATGGTGGAGTGGCGATCTGATTTGACAAGTGCACCTTCGGGAGAGTTGGAGAAAGGTAGATTTCCGTGTGTGCCTTATCTCCTGATGGCGTCTTTTGTGCCACCCAAGTCTGGTAGTGACAGGAGATCTACGACCAGGTTCCCAAGCGTCTCTTTGAATTGAGGTCGTGGCAGGGTTTTGGGGTCGATAGGCACGGGCAGGAGGCCCATCGGCGATGGGCAGGGGACCATGGCTTCGAGGAGAACTTTTTTGAAGGTGCCATGCAAGAGGGTGTGTGTGGGGACACAGCCAGATGAGCAGGCACATCCTCCGGAAGGGCGTTGAGCACTGTGTCGGCCTGTAGGATTTGGCCCATCATGGTCCGCGATTCTCCAAGTGGCGACCCACCCTGTGCAGCCACATCGATGGGCTGTCGTAAACGGCGGCAGATCATCGGTTTGGCGGCCAGCCCATTGTGTTGCTTCAGCAAAAAGTTCAACCGCTGGTGTGGAGTTGCAGGAGGCCTTTGACAGAGAACGGGGGCAGGCGGGTGTGATCAAGTTCCTCCTGGAAGGTAAACCTCCAGTCCCGGACCACGGTCCGTGATTTAACTGCATGAAGGAGGGGATATCCGCGTCCATGCTGCAGCGGCCTTGACCCTTACTGGAGTGGGGTTCACTGCTCGCGTCAGTACACACTTTCAAGAGGAACGCGTAGCAGTGGTTCCGCTAGTGACGCTCACGGTGCAGCCGGGATCGACTCGAGGCCTCACGCCAAACAGGTTACAGCGCCGTGTTTAGGCTGCTAAGAGCGTTTTGGAGAAATCGCCCCAGGGGAGAAAATTCCCGTGCGTGAGTCCGCTAATGGCTGGATACCCTGGGGTCACCTCCTGCTGCCACCAGGTGTCAAAGAAACGACATCAGGTCCACGGGTTTACTGCTACTTTATTACAGATCCAGGCAGCTTATATTGCGGCCGACTGACACCGAACGCGATGAGACAATGGAATTGACTGTGACCTGAGTGTCGAAACAATAAACAATAATATGCAAGAATAAGTACAAATTACAACCAAGTCCAGAGCTACAATATGGATACAGTCTTGATGCCTGTGAATGAAGAAACAATGTGATATTGGTGACATTTGTATAGGCGGCGCATAAAGTAAAAATGAGTCAAAACCAGGTGGCCTGGCACGCGTTTTAGGCGTGACCAATTGAGCTCAAGAAAATCCAGGGAAGTCACCAAAGAAACAAACCAGCGGGGACTTAATTCTGTCCGGAAGTTGTGGTCCATCCTGGCACGCCCGATGGGGACAACTCACCAACCAGGATCTCAGCGGTTTCACCTAATGCAGCCAACGGTTTGAGTCAGAGGTTGAAAACATTTAAGAAAAATTATCTCAAACCCACTGAAATTATTTAAAGCACTTGGAAATACCAATTGTAAGGGTCAGAAACTATTTAATTGAGAACTGCCCCAGAGCCAACAGCAACCTATTTAATTGCGGAGAAAAAAGCTCACGGGGAGAGTAGGTAACGACAGTCCCCGGCGAACTGCATTTACTGGAAGAACGCACAACCTTTAGTCCAAAGGGTGGTTGTCCTACATAGTTGGCAAGTTCGCCCCTGTAAGCAGGCGTCCCCGACAGGTAATTGTCCATGCCTCCTGGATTGTCCTCCAGACTCATGTCTTCAGTCTCTGTAATAATTGATAAATAATTTCACTCTCTAACCAGGCAAGGACAAGGGCCCTATCTCTCTCTCTGAAGAGGAACTCTCTCTCTCGCCTCGCTCTTCATTCATAGTTAGCGCTCACACATTTTTCAAATTATTAATTCTCTGCCTGCCTTTACCTGTAGGAAGAAGTTTAAATTGATCACCGCGCCCTCCACCAGAAATGTCACCTCCGCTTAGTGTTGCAAATAGGAGGTCTACGGGCAGATATAATAACATACGCCCACACCGAGTTGCCAGTCAAAATAAAAACACTGTTTGTTCATGAAAAAGCATTTCAGAACAAAAAGAGAAAAGCAGATGCATGGATTTATTAAAAAGATCTTTTGGGGACAATTTTAAAAAATAGATCGGTTGGAAGGGGAGAGAGACAGAAATGATGGCTTCCAACTCTTTTTTATGTCAACCATTTATTTCTTTTTAAGGGTAATGTATTAAGCTAACTTTTCAAACTTATCTATGTAAATTAATTTCATTTAAAGTTATTTTAATAATTTGTTTCATGATTTGGTCATGTTAGAATGTTTAAACTTTAGATCATGTCCATTTATTAGCACTTTCAGAGTGTGTTTATTCAAAAAATTCATTGTCCAAGGGTTCTTGAACCTAAGGTCAGAACCTGAGTTCTCATGACTGTATACGGTATCAGCGTCAGTCCGTTCAATGATAAAAGATGTGTCCACAATAAATCTGAAATAAAGACAGGTAAAATACATGCTAATTAATTACATTTGAAATATATATATAGGATAGGAGATATATATTTGTTGCCCATATACAAATATTCCCCCTAAGACAATAATTGTGTGTGTGTATTGGATGAAACAATATTAATCATTTCCTTTACATCAAAAAATGCACTTGTTGAACTTGTTAAAAGGGTCAATTTGTCCTGACGTTTCGTAATGCCATTACAGTGTTTTTCGAAGGACCTGGAAAAAATAAATAACAAATTACAAAAGGGCTATAAATTTAGATTTAAAAATTAAGATTGCTGGAATGGATGGCGCAAATTAAACAAAAATTAAATGGAACAATTAAAAACGTGGCTTAAAAAACAAAACAAAATCTCTAAAAAAAGAAAAATGTCAATTTTAAATGTAAGTTGATCTGGACCAACTTATTTCGTGGCAAGGTCCAGACTGGAGAAAATTTTGGAGGTACAGTGTGCCTGCAAAGGTTTGGCTGTTTAAGAATGGACGAGTCGTTTAATCATTTCGATTCTAAAATGGTCAATTCATAGGCTGCTGGGAAGCCTCCCTGAAACCAAAGTATATCTTAGTTTATCCACGCCCACAGGCCTGATGCTTTTAACAGCTCTTCTAGGGCTGGCCGAAGGCATCTTTAGACTTATTTTACATGGCTAAGAACCAACTGGTTACCTAGCATTGGGACCTACAGCTTATTGTGGAATCCGAACCACATTATACCGAAGAAGGTAACTTTCTATCACCAGATATAAATTCTTCTAATTCTTCATTGGCTGAACGGAAAAATGTTGGGGCCTAGGAGAGCAGAGCTGAGTACGATATCGACCCATCCTATGAGGAACTCCTGAAACTGAAGACATCCCTATTTTCAAGAAGCGTTATACACATTCTCGAATGATTTCTGGTATTCTAAAACTCTGGGTTTGCAATTTTACTCCCTGTCCCTATTAGCTTACTCCACGATGAGAGTCTATATGGCCCAGGATTGATAGCCAGGCCGTCTGGTGGATCCAATATAAGTTCCATTAAATTACATTTAGGGTACTGAATAGGTATTTTACACACACCCTTGGATGACATATATAAGGGCAAACAGATCTGCATTGCCCCTTAAATAACGACCCGATGGTAAAGGATTGATGAAAAATCAGGTGGACCTTAATGGCTCCAAACTTATTTTGGATCTGTTGTGAAACGGTTTTTGAAAAGTATCATCAAAAGGCCTGGAAATTTAATTGGTCCCAAAATTCAATTTAGGAACACCACGCCAGGTTTGGGAGAGGTCTTGTGCTCTCTGAAGTGGCAGTCTTATCTTATAAAGACCAGTTCTGAGGGGAAGCAGTTTTCCTTAAAATATTTACATAAAAAGACAATCTCATCTTGAATCCCAGAAACCAACCAGAGTGTTAGCATTAGAGCCCTGTGGAGGGTAAAGCCAGAATTAATTTTAAAGTTAAAAGAACAATGTCTATAAAAATTGATCCCTTAAGCCGTAAACGTTCTTCTCCTAAAAATCGTGGTGTCCTTTAACATTATTTTGTCTAGAACAAGGACGTCTAAAAAAAAAGAAAGCTGATTTTCGTTTTTCCCAGGGTAAACTTGTGATGATAATAAATTTAGAAACTCAAGAAAGGAATCACCATCATAACTATGTCTAAAAGGGCAAAGGTATCATCAACATTTGTTCTTATAAAAATGGGGGCGGCAGGCCAGAGGGACAGTCATCTACAGCGCTTCTGGGAGCACATCATAATGTTGGCTGATTTTGTAGGACCGTCTGAGGACTTCCCATTGCCATGCAGTCAACCTGCTTGTATAACTTAACGTTGAAAATGAAGCCGTGTTTTAACCAGAACAGACAGGCTTAAAAGAGTTTTAAAAAACGTACGAGTTAAAACCGTTAAAAATGTGTCGGGTTCAGGAAAAAGTTGATTTAAAATTATATTAATAGTTTCTCACACCAATACATTGGTAAATGTGGATTCTTCATTAAAGCTGGTCATGAACGGGTCTGAATCTTGCAGTGCCAAAAAATCTTTTCTTTAAATGACTGGAGTTTTTAAAGTGAAATTATTTGCGGTTAATGGCTCAAGAAAAGGGAACCAGAAATTTACGCCAATTTGTAATTAAAGGCTTTATGATGCAAGTATAGTTCGCAAAAGTTTGTCCTTGTTTATGAATCTTTGGTAGCCCATGAGGATGCCAGTGTAAAACGAGAAATGTCAAAACAATTCTGATAATTTTTACTTTTCAAGAGTTACCGTTTTAAGAAAATATTGGAATAATCAGGAGATCCAATCATCTGAAATTTGGAGGAATCGTCCATAAGAACGATTTGTTTTCGTAATAAAAATACATGAAGTTTATTCATGGCAACACAACTCCTTACCTCTACCTGGTTTTGTGATTAGGCAGTACAATGATGACAGTTCCATTAGTTTCATAATCATCTTTTAAAAAATGGTTCCACTGGGTCTTTAAGTTTTCTGAAAGGTGAAACACAGATCAAATAAGCGATTTTGGGGATCACCAAGGTGGACATCAAAAGATACGGTTTAAGTCTGTGAAAAATAAATTCTAACGGCAAAAAAATTCTGTAACAGTTAGAATTAAAGTTAAGCAGGCAGAAATCCAAACCCAGAAAAAAAATGTTTGTTCTTAGATAAAACAGTTCAGAAAAAGTTAAAAACAGAGGACGTTTTGAATGAAATTTAGTTGATTAGAAATGCCTGTTTTTAGTTTCTTGTTATGAAATTTCAATAAAAATGTATTATTTTGTTAAAAGGGTCTTAAAAATAATCTTGCTATCAATAATTTTAGAGAGTCAACCAGAGACTTTTTTGACCGGCATCTGTTAACTAACTTTTAAATGTTTATCTACCAATAATCCTTTGTTTACTAGTTATTTCAATATGCAGTAATTTCCTTGTAGTCTCTGAGTAAAACTGTGAGGAATATAGGAAAGATTTATAAAGTTTAAACTTCACAAAACTTGGTACAATGCTATTTAAAGAACAGTAATGCAGAAATTCCAGATCAAGTTTTGCTTTTTCCAGTTTTCGGTAATGTCTTTCTAAATTTCTGTATTTTGCCAGTAATACAGCACCATAGCGTTGCCTGACGAGTTGATGAAAATGATCACAGCCTCTCCAACTGATCCAGGAGGCTTCTGAAGGTACGCATAGACTCTCATCATGGAGTAAGCTATAGGACAGGCAGTAAAATTACAAACCCAGAGTTTTCAAATATTAGAAATCATTCTAGAATGTGTAAGGCTGCCCATTCACTAGCGATTTGATTGAGAAATCAGATCGTGGTGGGTGGGGCTTTGAAACTGTATAGGTGAACACTCACACTACGATCAGATCTTCATAAACATATTTCAGTCTCAGCAGTAGGGCAGTTAAAGAACCTCTCCATAATTACGACCTTTATACCATTGCTTTTTTGACTTGTAAATATATGAGACTTAAGAAAAAATGACAGAAGCAAGAAGAGACGACGACGGGGAGGAGGATAATTTTATGACAAAATATTTTTATTTCTAGTTTCCTGGTACACCAAGAATGGATTGCGATTGCCGAAGATTTCCCTGAGATGTGGCAATTCCCGAATTGTTTAGGAGCTGTTGGCGGGAAACTTGTAGCCATCACGCCACCAAAAGATGCAGGCTCCTATTTTTATAATTATAAAGGGTATCATAGCCTAGTATTGCTGGCAGTCGTCAAATGCAAAAGATGAATTTATCATGTGTGATTTTGGAACGAATGGGGGTGTTATTGAAAACACAAAATTTGGCGAAAAATTGGCCAAAGGCAGTCTTTCAATACCCTATGCTGCCCCTCCATCATCCTCGTCGGAACCTTTAACTTTTGTGTTTATAGGAGATGAAGCTTTTTCAATGAAAGAAATTTTTTAAAAACCTTATGCTCAAAACCAGCTTAATGAACATAAAAAAAGAATATTCAACTATAAACTGTGCAGAGCTCGCAGAGTACTCGAGACTGCATTGGGAAGACTGCGAGCAGTTTTTCGAATATTTTCAGCTCCAATTAATTTGAAATTAGAAAACAGAAAAGGTTGTAATGACGTGCTCTTTGTTGCACAATTATATACAGAGTCATGCTAAAATTCCTGATATGTCAGAGGATTTGCCCTCTGATTATTATGCGTCATTATTACGTGATGGAAATGGACACGACACTCGAGATGCAAAAAAAAAAAAAGGTCGAGAAATGTTTCTAAACTATTTCAGTGGTGAAAGGTGCAGTACACTGACAATCAGAGATGGTTTGAAATATATTTTGTACCTGAACATTATAATGATTGTGGTTTTCTGGTTTATGAATATTAAATATCAAATATTTCAAGATAACTTTGTGTATAATTATATTTCATATTTGGTTTATGAATATTAAATATCAAATATTTCAAGATAACTTTGTGTATAATTATATTTCATATTGGTATTGCCTTAAAACGTTTGCTTTTATTAAAATATATAAATTGTCATGGTTTCAATTAACAGGTTCTGTTCATTAAATATAATAATGCAATGTATATTAATTACCCTTACCTGTTGCACATTAGACACAGAAGGGCGTGGTGCTTCTGAATCCTTTATAAATGATAGAAGATCATAATACCATAGAGATGGTTCATACACCTCATAAGTTCCTGTACCAGATTTCTTGGAGGCCTCAACCTTTTTTGAGTTCCTTTCGAAACACAACTGCGCATATTGTTGATTTTTTTAGTGACCGTGTCTTTATTGGCTTCAGGAGACTTTTCTTTAAGTTTTTCTATTAGAACTAGTAAGCCTTGTTTTTAGCGTTTCTATTCAAGTACATTTTACTCTTTATGTTCCAAAGGCATGGGTGTGACTTATAAAGTTCAATAAATTCGCCCCAAAAAACTTTGTCCACCCAAATATCAGATATTTTCTTTTCCACTTAATTTTCACTCAAAAAGAACAAAACAATGAGCTTCCGATATAGAGACTGACCAAGTTGACTCACCTAGCGACAAAACCAGCATTTCCAGCAGAAGCAAATAACATCTGTCTGTAAATGGCCTTGTTTAGATCTGAACGAACTATCGATTGTAGTAATTCGACCCTACCATCAGACTCGAGGAACAATACCAGCACTCACACAACGATATGCTGAGACTCCGTCCACTTTGATCTAATCTCACGGATTCAATCGCTAGTGAATGGGCAGCCTAAAACTTCTATTGAAAACAAGGACTTTCCAGTTTCAGGGCGAACTTCCAGCAGCCATGAATTGACCATTTTAGAATCGTTAATAATTAAACGACTCGTCCCCTTGTTAAACAGCCAAACCTCTGCTGGCACACTGTACCTCTCTTAGTCTCGTTATCTCTTCAGTCTTAACATTGCCACAGAATAGGTTGATCCAGACCTGCTTACCTTTTATATTGTATTTTTTTCAGAGATATTTTTTGTTTTTTAAGTTGTCGTTTTTAATTGTTCCAATTAATTTTTTTTAATTTGTAATCCATTGTGCAATCTTAATTTTTAAATTCAAATTTATAGCCTTTTCGTAATTTATGTTATTTTGTACAGCCCTCGAAAATGTAATTCATTACGAAACGTCGGAAATAAACTGACCCTTTTTAACAAGTCGTTATGTCCGCCTTCCCATTGATGTATATGTGTGTGTATATATATATATATATATATATATATATATATATATATATATATATATACATATATATACATATAACATATATATACATATATACACATATATATACATATATATATATACATATATATTACACACACATTTTTATATATATATATATATATATATATATATATTATATATATATATATATATATATATATATATATATATATATATATATATATATATATATATATATATATATATATATATATATATATATATATATATATACATATACATACATATATAGGATGCAGCATAAGTAACGCCCTTTGTTTAAGTGGAACAAAATTAAAGCCTTTTTGATTATCCTTTATTTTTTCGAACATGAATGTATTGCCACAGGTTAATAGATTAATATAATATATAAAAACAAAATTAATATAATGCTTATTCGGTTTAATAATGTTCAATACAAATACTAATTGCTAACTCTGCAGAAAGACGCCTACTGGATTTTTGAGGAGAACGCAGCAACGATTCTTGTAGTTCATTGGACTTTTCTAATCTTGTTGCAACAACTGGCCTACCCACTCTTTGAGCATCACTTATACTTCCTGTGGATTCAAATTTTCTAATCAAGCTTGTGATATTTCGGCTTTGCACCCTTGGGATGTTAAATTCAGCTGATAACAATCTTGCGTTTTTCAGCACCATTTTTATTGTTTTGATAGTACAATTGAATTGCTTTTACTCTCTGTTCCTTTGTTAATCTCATGGTTGTATAAAATATCTGAAAAAATTAAGATTTAGCAAATTAATTAAAGAAAATAATAAAGAAAATATACATTATAAGATGTAAAATTAAAAGGGCGTTATATATTATATATATATATATATATATATATATATATATATATATATATATATATATATATATATATATATATATATATATAATATAATATATATATATATATAATATATATATATATATATATAATCAGGATTTATGTTCCTCCCCTATTTAGCTGTTATCTATTTAGCTTCATGGGAAATTTCTCCTCTCAGTTAGTGTTGTCAGGTGCCAGTATGGCTAATAGCCAGGGGCATAGTGTGGGCCAGACCTACCAGAACTGAAAATAGCCAGGGCATCAGTGTGGGGCAGTATGGCCAGGTGGGTCTTTAATCTTTTTTAACCAGAATCGCCCCTTTGCTGGTGATCTGCAGGAAAACAATGAAAACCCATCTTCTCCCCCATCATGCAAGGCGGAGCAACTAGTGCAATTATGGGAGGGCTAAAGGGGCTTATTAGCAATTTTCCTTGGGCTAGTGGCCAGGTAGGTCTTTAATCTTTAAGTGCAACTTTAACTCTAAGAACTCTTTTTTCCTCTGCCCTTTTTTGCTGGTTGTCGTGACGTTTATTTGCAGGAAAATGTCAATCTTAAGAAGACGCGGCGAACAAGCACGCCGACATAAAGTTCAGACATCTTGCTTTGGGGAAGAACAGACCCGTTCTCATCTTCGCAAGACTTGCCAGCATAATAAATGTGGTGGACACTTCGCCATCTTCTCCGCTTAAACTACATGATTGAAACTATGGCAGATGAATGGCTGAGTCGATTGTTTGGCGCTGCAATTATCAGACAAAGGTTCCTGTACATCGATCAAATAGTCAGTAAACCAGCCTTTCTCCTTCCACTAAAAAAACCCCTTTAAATTTCCCATTTCCTTAAGCTTTAACTCCTTCCTCCACAAAGCAATTTTCCCTTGTTAAGAGTCCTGCCTGGCCTTCAGGTTTCCCATATCTCGGATAATGTGCCTTGAATTTCTGTAGAGATCCGTGATAATCATCCATTTATCCCTCTCCCAGTGCAACTGAGATAAAGGGCAATTTAGGCTAAGTTCAATACCAGTGTTTAAATTTACTCTTTGTGTGAGTGCGATCACGTGTTCATTGTTAAAAGCCCAAGCAATTACGATCCCCATATTGTGCTTATGTGATGTTCAGCGTTCTGTAGAGAAAAAAAGGCGCTCCTGTTTTATCTGCTGGGCTACGTAGTGGTTAATATTTAACATGTGCAATGTGTAACATTTATAGGGGGATTCCATTTCCTTCAGTGTGTGCCACCGTTTCTAATCCGGGACCTCTCTTTCAGGAGAGACAAGCTGCTCATCGCCCTCTGTGCCCGATAATTCTGACTGCCTTTCAAAGCCTGAACTATTCCTGGTCGTAGTCCGATCCTTGAAGTCCGTTGTGGCCTCGCCGAAATTTTATATGAATTATTTTCCCCATCCTGGAGTTCCCTCCTTTGCAGCATCTAACTGAGACTATTTAGTGTAATCGGGGCATGACTAAGCTATTTTTATTGTAACTGGAATAATTGTATTGTACATTGGTCCCCTTATTAATCAGCTTGCTTGTTGCCAATCACTGCATTATTGTTCTAGGTATCCAATTAATGGGTCTGCCCATCGGCTACCATTTTGTTTTGTTTGTCTCCTTGTTTCATTGCTAAATCTCTGTAAATTGTAAAAGAATTGTTTCCTCATTTAATTGTAAAACCAGGGAAAATCTAAGGTAAGTTTCAAATAACGTTTCCTTTGTTCATAATCTGGGTGCGCTTGGTCCCTTTGCAGTCACCAGTTTCAAATTTGTTCAATTCTCATCCCAACCAAGACCCCCAGTTTATGACAATATATATACACACATATATATAATCAGGACAATGACAAGGAGAGTCAGTCAGTCATCTGTAGGTGATATTTATTTGCAGATATGTTTCGTAACACATAGTTACATCATCAAGGCTAAAAAAGAAAATACACAAATTAAAATACACAGAATAAAACTAACGACTTCAACAGTCTCAACATGCTATATAAACACACATTAAAACAAGACAGTTCAGCAAAAGCACCTGCTAGACTAAAAATTGAAATGACTCAAATGGAAAAGGAAAGAGGCAAAGAAAACTGGCTCAAGCCAGATACAACTGTACAGAGAAGGTGTGAGAGTTCAACTTGGGCACTAACTGCTTAATAAATAATGATTCTAAAATAAGCAGTTCTTGTGGATGACTTGTTTGGACCAAAACAGATGAGTCAGTATAATTCTATTAAATTCTGGATTGGACAATCTGCAACCAGTATGATGACTAACACTTATGTAAATCAGCTCTGACCCTCAGCAATTGTTTAGTCGATCCTACGTGAGTCCCCAAATTACATCTGGGGCAAGTATGTTTATATACGACTGAGGATTGAATTATTGGGCAGATTCTATCCTTAAATATAAAGAGACCATATTGTAAGTGGATTTTTTGGAATTAGAATGACTTATATTAAAATGTTTTTCATTGACAAACACCAAGGCTTTGCAATTTTATTGTATGACAACGTTGGATACTAGTGATATGGTTAGAAATGTTTTTGTTAAAAGGAATTTGAAAAATAATAAAATCGATAAAAGACAAGGTGCTGTGAACATGTTCAAATCTTGTACAACTGACAAATGTTTAGTT